>NC_041401.2:150705813-150955813 GCF_900747795.2 Erpetoichthys calabaricus | reverse complement strand
GAGAGAGACAGAGGCACACACACAGATAGATAGATGTGAAAGGCACTATATAGGATAGATAGATACTTTATTAATCCCAAGGGGAAATTCACATACTCCAGCAGCAGCATACTGATACAATAAACAAGATTAAATTAAAGATTGATAATAATGCAGGTAAAAAAACAGACAATAACTTTGTATGATGTTAAATGTTAACGTTTACACCCCCACACTCCCCCGGGTGGAATTGAAGAGTCTCATAGTATGGGGGAGGAACGATCTCCTCAATCTGTCAGTTGGGCAGGACAGTGACAGCAGTCTGTCGCTGAAGCTGCTCTTCCGTCTGGAGATGATACTATTTAGTGGATGCAGTGGATTCTCCATAATTGAGAGGAGCCTGCTGAGCGCCCGTCGCTCTGCCACAGATGTTAAACTGTCCAACTCCATGCCAACAATAGAGCCTGCCTTCCTCACCAGTTTGTCCAGGCGTGAGGCGTCTTTCTTCTTAATGCTGCCTCCCCAGCACACCACCGCGTAGAAGAGGGCGCTCGCCACAACCGTCTGATAGAACATCTGCAGCATCTTATTGCAGATGTTGAAGGACGCCAGCCTTCTAAGGAAGTATAACCTGCTCTGTCCTTTCTTGCACAGAGCATCAGTATTGGCAGTCCAGTCTAATTTATCATCCAGCTGCACTCCCAGATATTTATAGGTCTGCACCATCTGCACACAGTCACCTCTGATGATCACGGGGTCCATGAGGGGTCTGGGCCTCCTAAAATCCATCACCAGTTCCTTGGTTTTGGTGGTGTTCAGTTGTAGGTGGTTTGAGTCAAACCATTTAACAAAGTCCTTGATTAGGTCCCTATACTCCTCCTCCTGCCCACTCCTGATGCAGCCCACGATAGCAGTGTCATCAGCGAACTTTTGCACGTGGCAGGACTCCGAGTTGTATTGGAAGTCCGATGTATATAGGCACACAGGCAGCGCCAGAGAGAGAGCCGCGCACACACACAGTCAGCGCCAGAGAGAGACAGACGCACACACGCAGGTAGCGCCAGAGAGAGACAGACGCACACACGCAGGCAGCGCCAGAGAGAGACAGACGCACACACGCAGGCAGCGCCAGAGAGAGACAGACGCACACATGCAGGCAGCGCCAGAAAGAGACAGACGCACACACGCAGGCAGCGCCAGAGAGAGACAGACGCACACACACAGGCAGTGCCAGAGAGAGACCCGCACACACACAGGCAGCGGAGAGAGAGGGGGCTGGACTCATAAGGTAGGAAGGCAGTTAAAGAATGCACTGGGCTTGATTTTGTTTTCACTTCTGTTTACAGCGATCAGTTCGCAGTGTGCATTGTTGCAATGTTACTTTTCTTGGTGGTTTATTAAATTACGGATTTTTTCAAATGTTCATTTTTTTCCCTGTGCTGAAAACTCATTAAAAAAAAAAGTGTTTTTAGCCAGCGGTTGGTAGCGCTATAGCGCAAACTATTGCAGTGTTAGTTTTCTCTGTTGTTCAAAGTCTTCTCAGTGTTATTCAATGTTTTTACATTTAGTTTACTATTACTCTGTGTATTAAAACAGTTTCCGAGGGGTATCCCATGGTCTTAGAGTTGGTGGGCGGGTCTCTGTCAGTTGCTCTTGCGACCGGGCACATGACCAGGTAGTGTGTATGTTTCGAGTGCGAGGGTGGATGCGACAGCACCATCTAAGAAAAATCATGTCACAGATGTGAATCACTGTATGCAGTGTGTAAAACAGTTTGTTTGTTGCGGATGTGAATCGCTGTATGCACCGTGTAAAACAGTTTGTTTGTTGCAGATGTGAATCGCTGTATGCGGCGTGTAGAACAGTTTGCGTGGGGTATCCCGTGATCTTACAGTTGGTGGGCTGGTCTCTGTTAGTTGCTTTTGCGAGCGGGCACATGACCAGGCAGTGTGTATGGTTCGAGAGCGAGGGTGGACGCGACAGCACCATCTAAGAAGAATCATGTTTGTCGCGGATGTGAATCGCTGTATGCAGCGTGTAAAACAATTTGTTTGTCGCGGATATGAATTGCTGTATGCAGCGTGTAAAACAGTTTGCGAGGGGTATTCCATGGTCTTAGTAGTGTCTATACTTCGATGTGAATCGATGTATGCAGTGTGTAAAACGCTGTATTGTATGTTGCCCTCTCCAGAGTTACATCTTTTCATTTACCTACAGTCGTATCCTCAAAACCAACCCCATTTGGACAACTGTGTCTTTCAGGAAGTGTTCACCCATCAATACATAATTATGCGGCGTATGCTACGCCGTGGGTTGGCTAGTACTGTATATATGTATTGTGAGACATGCCCGGACTCCCATCAGACTGACACCACATCTTTACCAAAATGCACACGTTTATTAAGCACCAATAAACACAGTCCCACACAGCACAATGTGCTCCCAGCACTCATCACCCCTAATCCGGGCCTTTCTTTGAATGTCCGTGGGCCGCCTTTCCTCTCTCCACGGGAGCCTTGTCCTGCTCCCACTCTTGACTCTAGCTCCCCGATTGTAGGAAGGCGGCCCCTTTTATTTTCACCTGGACGTGCTCAAGGTGCCTGATGACATTCTTCCAGCAGCACTTCCTGGTGTGGCGGAAGTGCTGTTCTTGCACCCGGAAGTACTCCGGGCGTCCCTAGAAGGCTCTTCTTCCATCGTCCCGGGTATGGCGGAAGTGAATGCCTCCTGGGCTCGCTGAGGTTCAGAACGCCCCCTGGCGGTGGCCACAGGCCCCATCGGGCTTGAGCCTCCTTGCTTCTCTCCCATTGTCCTCTCCCGATCCAGGGCAGTTGATCCCTCGTGGCCCGGAGGACAAACATGCCACCTCCCGGTCCTTCCAGGCGTCCCAGCTGGGTCTGTCCCCCAGCCGCTTGTGACAGTATGTACACACACATATACATATACACATTGTAATAAATTAAAAATAACTAGTCCTCTCTTGCATTTTATAATGGAGCTAATTAGTACCTGGGTCCCAATGTAAAAAAAAAACACCAAATTTTCCAAATAAAATTGTTAGTATGTTTTGTGCATTGAGATTACACATAGAACAGTATATCTATGTCAAGTTAAAAGGGGGGGAAAAAAGCAAAAGATTGTGAGATTTAGTCATTATAAATGGAAACTTTGCTGCTCATCTTCTGCAACACCTTTCTAGGACCAGGTGCATTGATTCACCTTGGAAAGTCATCATCTAGTGCTGTTATTGACATTGAATGTAGATGCCCAGGGGGGTATTTTCCGTATGTCGCTTAAATCTTTAGAGATCAGATGCCTCATCTTGGATGAGTTAATGCCAGTGAAACTCATGCGGGATAAATCGGTTTTTCAAACGCAGCCGTGTAGTAGATTAGTCTAGCTGGATCTAATCATCCGTGATGAATGCACATGCCCGCACTGATTGAAAAGCCCATATATATTGAGTCTAGAAAACATGATCAGCAAGTCTTTGATAGGCTTTGATATTCATGGGACATGAAGAACTTCAAGATTTAATATGCACAAGGGGTAACACTGCAAAAGCAGCCCAAACCAAAAAAGACGGCTGGCAAAAAGTGGCCGACAAATTAAACGCTGAGTACTGTGCATTGTACTTACTGAATGTAGCGTTTCATTTCCTATGTGTCAGATTAATTATCTATAATAATAAAAGGCAAAGCCCTCACTGACTGACTGACTCACTGACTCACTCATCACTAATTCTCCAACTTCCCGTGTAGGTGGAAGGCTGAAATTTGGCAGGCTCATTCCTTACAGCTTACTTACAAAAGTTAGGCAGGTTTCATTTCGAAATTCAAAGCGTAATGGTCATAACTGGAACATATTTTTTGTCCATACACTGTAATGGAGGAGGCGGAGTCACGTATCGCGTCATCACGCCTCCTACGTAATCACGTGAACTAAAAACAAGGAAGAGATTTACAGCACGAGTCACACGCGGGAACGAAGGTAAATGACGTTAATTTTTGACTGTCTTTTAATACTGTGTAAGCATACATATTAACACATGTGCAATTAAACGTGTGCATTTACGGGGTGATTTCTCAGGCTTAAAAGCTCACCTTTTATCAAACGCGGGGAACAAAGGTAACTGACGTTGTTCACTGTCTTTTAATACTGTGTAACCATACATATTAACACATGTGCAATTAAACGTGTGCATTTACAGGCTGATTTCTCAGGCTTAAAAGCTCGCCTTTTACTAAAAAGGTAAATGCAAAACTATTTTCAATCAGTTTATTGAAACGCTCCCGTTAAGGATTGCAATAATATATTCGCGAGATAAAAGAACGAAGTAGGGGGAAATGGAGGAAGAGCCGCGAACAGCTAACAGCAAAAAATTAATTAAACAATTGAGAACGGAGCGAGTTAAGCATACAAGCATGTTCATAAGGGAAAGAAAGCACGGTGTAAAACGTAAGTTTAAATTAAGTTTATAGAAACGCTCCCGCTGCGGATTGCAATAACATATTCGCGAGATAAAACTTTAATGACAACACATGAGGTATAAACGAACCACACGCCGTGGCGCAACGTTAGGGGCAACAGTTTCAACCATTCTATGATCTGCTTCTCGCAACTGAAAGACGGCACATGGCGGATGTTAGCCGACTTGCTGACCGCAACGTTAGGGGCTTCAAGTATGGCGCTGACGCCACATCTCAGTGCCAACACTTTGCAGACTGTACTTAAAAGACACGCCCTCCTCACTGGACAGTTAAAAACACCAATCAAACCTAACGATGACATCAAGTATTACCCAATCAAAAGTAGGAAAGGAGGCATCTTCATAAAATGCGTGTGGGATGATTTGCATGAGACGCTGCTTTAAAAAAAAAATGATAAAAAAAAATACGGGATAAATCCCGTCCAGTATTGATTCAAAACGGGACGCGCAATTTCATTCTCAAACGCGGCACGATTCCGTATTTTAAAGGACGGGTGGCAACCCTACAGTGCCAGGTAACCACCCATACAATCACATTGTGATTCAGACTAGGAATGCAATGAATGTAATTACCCCCGATCTACATACAAGGCGAAAGTCTTGCAACATTCAAAGATGATGGTTTGGGATAAGTACACCATACAACATAAAAGAGCTTATGAAGCCTTGAACCGAAAAAAGCAAGATCTCAGAGATCGTAAAAAAAAAAATAGGAGGTAATGTCGTTTTACTCGCTGTAGATTTTAGTCAAACATTACCACTTATTTCACGAGGGAGACCAGCAGATCAACTCAACGCGTGTTTAAAATCCATGCTTCTCCCACACTCGGTTATATGTCGCGTGTTCTCGGGTAGGTGCACCAAAAAATGTATACATTTAAGCATGTAATGGGCAAACAAAAAATGAGGTATACCCGAAGGCACAGCAGTAGTACTTAATGTAACTTTACTTCTTAAATGTTAATGTTTTACTGTTTAATAATTTATACGCTTCTTATATGTTGTTCAAATTCTTTTATCAAAATACCACTGACAGCGCAATGCACGATAACATCGACTGAATACACCATACGCATCCGCCCACGGCTGCCCTGCTGTGCGCAGATAGGAGTTGATTCTACAATAAAATAAAATAAAGATAAAAAGACTAAAACAATCATCACCCATAAAGCGGATAGTAGACGTTACGTACTATATGTGTACCACATTTCAAGTGTATAGGTGCAACGGTTTGCGAGCTACAGGTCATTTAAAATCCTGGACAGACACACAAATTGCCACGGTAGCAAATTACAGAAGAAGATTTTACTGTTTAATAATTTATATTTATATGAAATGTGCTTCTTATATATTACTTCATATTCTCATATGATAATGATGTTAATGTTTATATTGATTTCTGTGTTATTAAAACTGCATGTATGTGTGTATATGTATATATATATATATATATATATATATATATATATATATATACTAGCAAAATACCCGCCCTTCGCAGCGGAGAAGTAGTGTGTTAACGAGGTTATGAAAAAAAAAGGAAACATTTTAAAAATAACGTTAACATGATTGTCAATGAAAGCCCGTTTCACTCAGTAAGTCTTATGTGTGTGTTTATGTATGTGTGTATATATATGTAGATGTGTATATGTAGATATGTATATATATGTATATGTATATAAATGTTTATGTGTGTGTGTATATTATATATATAATATATATATATATATATATATATATATATATATATATATATATATATAAAAGACAGCAACAGTTATAACAATGACAACACAATTACATTGACAATCATGTTACGTTATTTGTAAAATGTTTCCTTTTTTTTTCATAACCTCTTTAACACACTACTTCTCCGCTGCGAAGCGCGGGTATTTTGCTAGTTATTTAATATGTCATAATTCCAGATCAAACATGAGCACAAGGAAAACATGGGAACAGGTTAAAGTGAAGTACAAGAATATACTTCAAACTGGTAAATATTGGTATATAACTATTTAAAGAATTGTTGACATAAATAATCATATATAATATAAAAAACATAAATTTTAAAGCTAATAAGAAGGCAGACAAGCAAAAAACAGGTGGAAGTCCACGCGGTCCAGACCTAACACCTGCAGAAAAGTTGGCTATCCAGCAAAATGCCCATCGCCCTGTTTCTGAAGGCATTACAGGGGGAAGCTCCTCCCCAGAACCAGTGGCAGGGTGCAGTGGTCACTTCATTTCAGGTAAAGGATGGTCATTGCATATATTTGTCCTCAATGTGTGCCATAGGTATGCTCCATATATCCCTCTTTTTTTTTGTTTGGTCAGTTGCAGGGAATGTCATATCCCTAGAACTTGTGTCTGACCAACAAGATATTGACAAAGGTCAAATATTTGAGGAAGACACTGTGTCTGAATATTCATCAGGAGGAGAGGTACATTTTCCAAATAATGTTTGATCAAACTCCACTCTGATCAGTCCCATGTGCCCCAATCACATTTGGAAATCCTGGGTAATGAGAATGTTAGGCTGATTGTGAGATTCTTCATGGAACTGTGGGTGTTTTTGCCTGTGTATTACCTACCTGCAATGGCATGAAACGCCTCTTTTATTGTCTGCACACACAGGTGTCTAGGAAACACTATGAAAACCCGAAGGAAATATTTCAGAGCCAAGCAGACTTTACAAATTGCCTGCCAAACTACACTTTTAGATAGATTTTCCGCATTGCCTACAGTATATATAAAAAAAAAAAAAGTGCCGCTTGCAAAAAACCTCAAAGCAAAGCTATGCATACTGTCTGTGTGGTTGTGAGAGCCCGGCTTCACCTAGTTTGACTTCAAATATATGGTGGTAATAAATCTTTGATGTACAATATTCCCCCTTGGCTAAAGCGGTATCTTTCGAAAAGAATTTCCTCCGGGAGTAATTAAGGATCTTACCGATTGCGCAAAACCCTCTCTATATGAAATTCTCTTCTTATAATTTGCGCACCGATATCAATTGCTCTCTCATTCATGAACGGCGAAGCCATGACTGAATGAATTCCATGCACGGACACTCATTAAGTGTGTGAGCTGATCCTTATTTACATAGAACAAACCTGCTCCGAGCAGGTTTGAGGATTTGGATGTGCTGCTATGACAACACATCCAGCAAGAATTTCGAAAAACCGACAGATCCAGGATCATGCCAAATCGTCAACAATTACATCAGGCTAAATGAGTAATCCATGTATGAAAAATACCCCCCAGGTGTGAATTACTGTCTTTGTTCTGTCAACAACATGAAAATAATAACTGAAAAAGTCACACTTAAAATCACTTATATCCTTTCACTACATGGAATCTTAATTAGATTTTTGCAAACATGTAGACTGCTGCTGCTGGGATGATAATGCACTTGTGTTTTTTGGTAGTCTATTTAGAGAACCACTGAGCATGCATGTAGCAAGTTTTTAAGTGACAAGAACTGAATAGATGTTATAGGCATAAATGTAGTTTTAAATCAGGAAAGGCACAGTGGTAGCACAAAACTATCATTCCTGTTTTGCAGCACTAGTTTCTGCTTGGTGTTTGCAAGTTCTCCCGATGTATTTATGGATTGATTAGTATCAGTTGTGTCAGTGAGTTTATCCATCCATCCATCCATTTTCCAACCCGCTGAATCCGAACACAGGGCACAAGGCAGGAACCAATCCTGAGCAGGGCGCCAGCCCACCGCAGGGCACACACACCAAGCACGCACTAGGGACAATTTGGAATCACCAATCCACCTAACCTGCATGTCTTTGGACTGTGGGAGGAAACCCACGTGGACAAGGGGAGAACATGCAACTCCACGCAGGGAGGACCTGGGAAGCGAACCCGGGTCTCCTAACTGCGAGGCAGCAGCGCTGCCACCGTGCCGCCCATCAGTGAGTTTACTCACTTCAAAAATTGTCCTCAGTCCTGTTGTTGCCATGTCTGATTATTGATACATCCTGTCAATTAGTAGTTATTTAATAAAAAGTTGATCACAAAAAATTCAATTTCATGTGCCAAATTACTATATACCAAGATTGTGACAAAATAACTTTGAATTGAAAAATACTATACTTATCCTATAATAGTCAGCTTTTTTAATAACATACTGTCAACAACAGGAGAAAAGAAAGTGTTCTGGCTTACCATTAAGTGGAGTCTGACTTAATAAGCTGTTGGAGACAAGTTTGGCTATCAAAGAATAAGACGATTTGTTCTCAGCATGCAGCAAGGATTCATTTTTTTATGCCTATGAGAGATGTTGGGGCTTTCTCGATTTATTTGAGGTTACTTATTTAAACAGGGCTTGAATTACAATCCTGGTGCTTCCTCCCCACAACGTAACAAAAAGTGGAAGAGATTTCAGAGTGATATGATAATTGACTATGCACATCTTGAAAAAGGTTAAGTTCAGCTTTGTTATTCAAGGAAATGCAAAGCTGACTAGATATTTTTTATAGTTCAGGATTTTTTCTTTTATTATTCAGGAGTAGACACATTGTAGATGCATATTGCAGTATGCAGGGACACAAGCTTTCTAAACCTGGTATTCTAGTTATGCTTTCTGGTAGACCTGCTTTATATACTGAGTGATTGTGTTCCCTGGAACTTTTTACAACAATGTTTATTTGCAAAGTTTTGTTTGAGGTTTAGGCCTGAGAACGTGTGTTCACACTCTGCAGTGTTTGGGCTTATAGTAAGGAGCATTTTCACAACCTTCATATACCAGAGAGGGAGGCATTATTTTCTGTTAGGAGCCCACAGTACATATCAGTTAATGGTCAGCATTTTATTTTTAATGAGATTCCCCTCATGCCCTTTCTGTGACTACATAAGGCAAGAGCAGTTTGTAACGGAGTATAGCTGTGTTATTTCCGTAGGTTAATGTCCATTTCCTAATGCTGAACACTTGAAAATTTGCGACAGGAGCATTGTTGAAGCATTCAAAACATCACATGTGATTAAATAGCTGCTGGATATTTTTGATCATTTTCCCAGCTATAGCAACCCCTGTCAGTTGAAAAGAGGTACCTGCTGCATCATTGTACTGTACATTTTTGTTTCCATGCTGTAAATTTCATGAAATCACTCAGCACTGTACCAGCAATTGCTAGATCCTGCTGACTGACTAGCATATCAAGTAGTCTAATGGTACTATGCTTTTTTACGTTTTTAGTCCTAAAGTTAGTTTTGCCTGAAAACAAATGATCGCGTGTACATGGGTTTCCTGGATGCTCTCTGCATTAAACATGGTACATTCTTTGACTTGGTTGTGATTCTGTCTCCTTCCTGCAGTCATCCCTACTTTGCAGACTATTCTCCATATTTAATCCACTGAAATAGTTCTTGCAGTGTAGTTAAAAAGTCCATATCATCATCCATAACAAAGTATACATTAAGAAATACATTTTTATTGCAGTAAACAACAAGAGAATACAATTAACTTTTGCCATTCTTTAGCTCAGTGCCCCAGTTGCTTTAAAGCTAACACTATTGTTTCTCTTGCTTGCTTGTTAGACTTACTGCACTGTTTCGCTAAATTGCTCGCAGTTTGATATGTGCATGTTAGACAGTGGTTACAGCAGTCTTGCATAATATAAGCTGATATCTTTTAAAGCAACACCCAAGTTGATGCTCTGTAGTTGATGGTGGTAGACCTGTTATGTGAAACATGTAGCATTTTGTATTGTGTATCCAACAGGGACATATGATCCCTGGGAATGTGTTCTTTTAGAATTGCAACCATACTTTTCAACCTAGATATACTGGAAGTATGTATATATAGATAGCGCCGTCACTCTGCCACAGATGTCAAACTGTCCAACTCCATGCCTGCAATAGAGCCTGCCTTCCTCACCAGTTTGTCCAGGCGTGAGGCGTCCCTCTTCCTTATGCTGCCTCCCCAGCACACCACCGCATTGAAGGGGGCGCTCACTACAACCGTCTAATAGAACATCTGCAGCATCTTATTGCAGATGTTGAAGGATACCAGCCTTCTAAGAAAGTATAGTTGGCTCTGTCCTTTCTTGCACAGAGCATCAGTATTGGCAGTCCAGTCCAGTTTATCATCCAGCTGCACTCCCAGGTATTTATAGGTCTGGACCCTCTGCACACAGTCACCTCTGATGATCACGGGATCCGTGAGGGGCCTCGGCCTCCTAAAATCCACCACCAGCTCTTCGGTTTTGCTGGTGTTCAGTTGTAGGTGGTTTGAGTTGCACCATTTAACAAAGTCCTTGATTAGGTTCCTATACTCCTCCTCCTGTCCACTCCTGATGCAGCCCACGATAGCAGTGTTGTCAGCGTACTTTTGCACATGGAAGGACTCCGAGTTGTATTGGATGTCCGATGTATATAGGCTGAACAGGACCAGAGAAAATACAGTCCCCTGCGGCGCTGCTGTGCTGCTGACCACAATGTCAGACTTGCAGTTCCCGAGACGCACATATTGAAGTCTGTCTATAAGATAGTCCACGATCCATGCCACCAGGTATAAATCTACTCCCATCTCTGTCAGCTTGTCCCTGAGGAGCAGAGGTTGGATGGTGTTGAAAGCGCTATGGAAATCCAGAAACATAATTCTTACTGCACCACTGCCTCTTTCCAAGTGGGAGAGGGATCGGTGTAGCATGCAGACGATGGCATCCTCCACTCCCACCTTCTCCTGGTATGCGAACTGCAGAGGGTCGAGGGCGAGGCGGACCTGTGGCCTCCGGTGGTGAAGCAGCAGCCGCTCCATGGTCTTCATCACATGTGACATCAGGGCGACAGGCCTGAAGTCATTCAGCTCACCGGGGCCTCATGTATAAACGGTGCGTACGCACAGAAATATTGCGTAAGAACGTTTCCACGCTCAAATCGTGATGTATAAAACCTACACTTGGCGTAAAGCCACGCACTTTTCCACGGTAGCTCATACCCTGTCGTACGCAAGTTCTCAGCTCGGTTTTGCAGACTGGCGGTACCCAGCATCAAAGCAGTGCCACTGTTCCTGTGTGGTTACCCTTTCTTAGATCCACATCCACGACGGCAGCTTTATCAAATACACTGAAATTAACCGCATATCGTTCATAAATTTAATGTATCTGATTGTAATTAACCTGTAACAATATAATGGTCCACAGAATGGTCAAACTATTCTAAATACCATAACTTGTTTTGCATTGTTACTCTCACTGCACCTTCTTCTTCTGTCAGCTGCTCCCATTAGGGGTTGCCACAGCGGATCATCTTTTTCCATATTACTCGCACTGCACCACTCGGAGTATTTATATCACTGTATCTGAATGTGAATCACAGATCTACAGCGATTAGAAAGAGAATTATCAGTATACAGCATCAAGCACTCGCTGCCTTAGCCATTCGCTATTTGAACTGCTCTCATCCGACCAACGCTTCACAGCCTATCCTGTTCGGACCTCGCTGTTCACAAACAGTTTCATCCCAAGAACTATACATGCACTCAATCAGTCCATCAAGTGCTCCTTGTAGAACTGTTTGTACTTGCAAGTTACCGTGAGGTAATTGTACTTATAATACAGTTATAATATTGCACAACCTGAGCCACTTTATAAAGCACGTATTTACATATGATGATGATATCATTTTTAAGATGAAATGCAGCAAAATATGTTGATTATATTATACAGATAAAACTTTAACTTTAACTACACGGTACCACAGCGCTAGCGAGCTTGAGCTTCGTTCACGGTTTGTTCCTGCCTCGCGCTGTTTTCATGCTGTGGCTGCCGCGACACTGGAAGGATAGATGGATAGAATAATTAAACATTACAAAGATATTTTGATGTTCCTTTAAAAGTTTTGAAGAATCGGCGTTCTAAGCTTACAGGTGGCTTAATGTCTATTACATAGCTGATTGTGTGGCGATTGGGTATTTGGAGAAAGAAAAGTGAGGACAGGAATTGGGGGTTAGTACGTTTGAAAAAGACAGTACTTCTGTAATAAAGCATTTCATTGAAGGTTGCGCATGGCGCAACAAGCATCTTGCAGTAAGACATGAACAATCACTGCGCCACTGTGTCCCCATGTTTAATAACATGCTTTAACTCATATCATCATGAAATTGATATCACGTATACTTCTCAGTATTTTAATTATTCAGAGAGCTGTAATATTACGAACGTAATGGATTCTGTGTCCTTTCGGAGGAAGAGCACGTAGTGATTCAGGCACATAGAGCACATATAAGATCAAATACAAAACAAAGTATTTAACGTGCTACTTTAGTTACGATGGGATTTGAGAAACTAGTAAATTAAATGATTTTAAGATTAAGTTAATGATGTTCTACTTTAATGACAAAATAAACTGTGATTAAAGTGGAAATTTCGAGATTAAAGTTGACATATCGTGCTGTTTTCACACTGTGTGCCTTTTTTTTCACTGTACCCTAATAAGCTTTCATATGACACTCAGACGGTGGGCTACAAGTCGCCTTTTCACGCCGACTTTGATATGTGACAACTTTTTTATTTCGGGCACTGTGCGACTTTGTGAACTTGAGCTTTCAAGTTTCTCTGACACGCTATGTCACTCGATCATCTTCTTTTTGTTGCTTATACTACTGTTTAAACCAACAAATAGTATGTTTTTCTTTGCCTCTATTTGGTATTCACTGAAATTCCTCTATTTTTCCTCATACTTTTGCCATTGCCTTTTCACAGAATGTTGTGCTTAAGGGCTATTTATATTGATTTGCATATTCAAAGAGGCGTAATTCTGGGAGGAGTTGGGGCGGGACAGCAAGCGCGTGCACATGCGTTTATTTCCACGCTGAGCGGGATTTATGTAGCAGAAGAACACGGAAGTTGGCGAACGCACAGATTCTTGCATTTGGATTTTTCTGTGCATAAGCACATTTCGGCTTTTGTGCTTACGTCATGTTATAGTGCGAATTCTACGCACGGCATTATGCATGAGGCCCCAGGACATAATACCTTTGGGACTGGGGTGATGCAAGATGTTTTCCAAAGCCTCGGGACTCTCCCCTGCTCCAGGCTCAGGTTGAAGATATGCTGTAGAAGACTCCCTAGATCCAACGCACAGGCCTTCAGCAGTCGTGGCGATACTCCATCTGGACCCACTGCTTTGCTGGCACGAAGTCTCCTCAGCTCTCTGCTTACCTGGGCTGCTGTAATTGTGGGTGGGGGAAACTCTCTCCTATGCTAGTGTCAGCAGAAGGATGGGTGGAGGGTGCAGTACTCTGAGGTGAGAGTGGGTTATATCCCTTCTTATTAACCATGGCGGAGACATCAAGACAAGACAAATATGGTACGAAAGAAGGGATATATTCAACTTGCTTTAAAATGCAGCCCCCCTCCTAATATTCTGTACATTATAGAAGTCAAGATATTCAGTAGGCACAGACTTCTTCCATCTGTTCAAGAAGGTTCCTAGCTCGGTGAAGCTCTAGCAGGCTTTACACCCACATTTTCCCCTGACTAATACTATGTACAGATTAGTTCTAGCAATATAGCATATTCAGTGAGTGATTTGCAGGTTCTGATGACCACTACTTTATATGGATTAGGAGGATTCTTTCCCCCAATATAGCACATTCTTCCATTATCTGTGAACAGTGCACCTGCTCTAAACTCTAAAAGCCTTTAAAGTTTTATTTAACATTCATCTTTGCCAGTAACCAGTAAAAAATGTTCAGGGTTTAGCAAGTCTCATACAGTGTATGGCAGAAGTGTATGAATGTATGGACGTTAAACATACTTATTATTAGGCTCAGATCACATACTGTAGTTACTTTTCAGCTCTGGTTACGTAAAATATGTTTTTCAAGGCAATGTGTCAATGCCACAGTTGCAGATATTTTTCTGTTGTTAATAGGAATGCAACATTACTACTCATTGACTTTTATAACGCTGATACTGTCACCTATGGCCTCTTACTCAGTACTGGCTCTGTCTTTTTCAGTCTTTTTTTTCACAAGTACCAAAAGAGTTGAAAGGTCAAGAGGCACAAAGTTTAAATTGGTGCTGGGTGTAAAAAGTTGTAAAACTATAAGGTGTCAGGAAAGTACCTGGAATCTTCTTCTGAGGCAAAAGAGTATGTAGAAGTGGAAGAACCTGAAAAGATTGTTTCTCATTAGAGAATATGAGGAAACCGGCTATGTAAAACAATCCAAAGTAAACATGTTGCGCTCACATACTAGTCAGATTTCTGATCTCTGAGTTTGTGTAGAGTTATTTTGGGTACAGATTCTTTAAACTAGAGCTGTGCTACATGAAATTAAAGTTATAATATATTAGTTTATTTTACACAGTTCTTTAATGTTAGAAATTAAAATGAATAGTTTAAAATCTTTCTACTCTGCTTCGTGTTGCTGCCAGAGGACTCACCCGGCTGTAGCCAGATTTTTACGTGGAGACGGCACTCATAATTCATTCGACCTCTATGTGCTTATGCTAATTATAAAATTTAAACATTTTAAAAATTTTATATAAAAATAAAGATATATTATTTTTCCAAGTCAAAAAATGCCACTATGCCAATTGCCATTAGGTCTCCTTATTGCGAGGCAGCAGCGCTACCACTGCGCCACCGTGCCGTCGATGCCATCTCCAATTAGGAGTAATAACTATCCCAGCAGGCCAGTTCAATGGCTTATTCTGGTCTTTGTATAAATGCGTAAACAAAGTTTGATCACTTACTGCTTTTGTTCTGCCAATGAAAACTGAGCAGATTTAGGATTTGAAATGGACTGGGAGATGGATCATACGTTTAAATTCCAGAATAGAATCATAACCAGGAAGGCAAAATAAATGGTACTTGTTAATTGGGCCCTGAGCAGGCTCAATGTCAATCATGGAGAATCCACTGCATCCACTGAACAGTATCATCTCCAGACAGAGGAGCAGCTTCAGTGACAGACTGCTGTCACTGTCCTGCTCCAGTGACAGACTGAGGAGATCGTTCCTCCCTCACACTATGCGACTCTTCAATTCCACCCGGGGGGGTAAACGTTAACATTATTCAGTTATTGTCTGTCTGTATACCTGCATTATTATCACTCTTTAATTTAATATTGTGTTTTATCAGTATGCTGCTGCTGGAGTATGTGAATTTCCCCTTGGGATTAATAAAGTATCTATCTGTCTATCTATCTAATCTATCTAATCTTTCTAATCTATCTATCTATCTAATTAAATATTTCTCCACACAAGTGTTACTAATGAACCAGTGCTTCCTCCATGTACTGATGAAAAAGTAAAGTTCACAACACAAACTGTTACAAACCAGACAAATTAACTTTGTGACAAACCTGCTGTGAAATGTGTTTCTTTTTACAAAAGTGTTTGCATAAATAAAAATATCCTCAATTATATTGATAATTCGTGTGGCATAGTTTGAGTTTTTCATTTTAGCATTGATTTTAACCAGTATTTAGTTTTCAGTTACTGGAGAGAAAATGTCAATGAATAAATTCTTTACATTTTAAGATGGATATATTATTCCATGATAATCAAATCATTATTTATAAACCCCATCTCCACCCCAAAGTCTCTAAGACAGTAACCCCCGACCCCCCCCCCCCCATTTATTTTTACATCTGAGAACTCTCTATAATTGTCACCCATGAAATTCGAGCCTTATGACACAGCCTTCAGGCTGACCCAGAATTGCTTAACAGTTATGTCAGTATGATGCAAAGAGTTTTCACTGATAATTCCTTAAAAGATACTTCTCATTCTTGCATAAAGAAGTTTGATGTTTTTAGTGGAGTGATAAGTGGGGCACATGTTACAAGGATGTGTACCCAAGAAGGTTTATACTGTTGCTTAGTTAGGCAATTACATGCAAACTTTTGTTATTTTCTATTTTAACTGGTGATTTTGCCCCCTTCTGTTATATTGTTCCTTTACCATTTGTTTTAGTAATAAAAATCCTTTATTTTTACAATATTTGGACACCACATTTTATTCTGACAATTGTTGGAATGTACACACACTACAGTGAAAATTCACATTGAAAATAAACAAGATAGGGGACACCTTATGAATTAGAAGGTCTGGTCTGTGATGTACTATGATTTTTGTGCTTTAATATAATTCTGTCTCAAAGGCCTACTTGCAAATGGGCGAGAACCTAATGAAGAACTCTGATTCCTGGAGCTACCCATGTTGAAGAAATTAAATCTGCATTAATAGCTACAGTGTTAATTAATAAGTTTTAAAACTACTGTATTAGAGCACCAAAACAAGAGTGGTAAAAGGAAATTTTAATGGAGCTGACCAATAGGCTATGGAACATTCTCTTTTTGTATGTGGATAGTTCACATAATATACATGTATTGACTAAGCATAGGTCTTTTTTGGTTTTACTTTTCCTGTAGCATGTGGGGAAAGTCTATGGTTTTAAGAAGATGTTCAATTGCATTATATGAAAGCTGTGACCTGCAAAAAATGAGTAAAGGAGGACACCTAAGCAAAAGGTGTATTTTATTTTATTTTATTTATTTCATTAGATGGGGAGTACTAGGGTGTTGTACCGTGTTAGCCATTATGAATGTAGAGAAAAGCCAAGCAAAATGACACCTTTTATTGGCTAACTAGAAAGATTACAATATGCAAGCTTTCGAGGCAACTCAGGGCCCTTCTTCTGATTACATCTTGCCTGAAGAAGGGGCCTGAGTTGCCTCGAAAGCTTGCATATTGTAATCTTTCTAGTTAGCCAATAAAAGGTGTCATTTTGCTTGGCTTTTCTCTACATTAGATGGGGAAAAAGTCTCGGTTCAAATGTAATAAATTAACATATTGTCCTCTACACTTCTACTTACATTTCTGAAATATATTTTTCAACTGTAAAGATCTGAGGTATCAGAACCTTTTTTAGCAGCATAGGAACCCTGGATGGGATGCCAGTCCACCACAGGCTATTGTTATGTGGGAATGCTTAAGCACACTGGGCCAAGCAATTTGGACTCTTCTGTTAATATAATGTGATTTGAACTGGAATACTTGAAGGCTTGAACATAATATCCAGGTTCCAAACAGACATCGATTCTGCCAAAATCCATGTCCTTGCAGTTGTGAAATAACAGTAATATATAATGTGGGTTCTTGCTGCTGGACACCATCTGAATAGTCATCTTTCTGCAAGTTTGCCTGCAGAAACTTAGTTAGTATTTATCAAAAAATTCTGCAATTAAGCTTATTTTCACAGTCATTTGTTACGGCTGTGAAGAACCTCAATAGGAGCAATGTGATCAAGTCAGCAGAGTATCAAATCCATAGGAGTCAAAGGAAGTGAAAACAGACTTAATCAGTATTATCTCATTGAGAGACCTTTTTACGCTGTAAAAAAGATGTTGCCCTTTTCTTGATATCCTCTATATTTGTCATAATGAATTGATTTCAGATATTTAGGCAAAATATGACATTGAATAAATGGAGTCAGAGTAAACATACAATGCAACATTATTTCTAAATTGCAACTTAATATTTGTAAGTAATAAAGTAATTCACCCTCTGTATTACCTGTATGAAACAGCAATTGCCCTCTTAGAAATCACTCAAAGAGCTTACCAAAATTAATTGACAATTATACCAGCAAGACCAGGCTGCTACCACCTCACCATATATTGACCCTTACCTTGAGAATGAAGTAGTCACTGCAAGATTTCCAGAATAACACCATGCCTCAATCATAGGAAGTTCCAGAGGAGATGATGGAAAACTCACCAATCTGGCTACATCAGGTAATCAGGCTATGGGGTTACAAAGTCATTTCTGAGGCTATGGGGCTTCACTATACCACAGTGAGAGCCATTATCTCGAATGCAGAACATATAGACTAGTGGTGAATCTATACAGTATATAGGTTAGGCCATCTTGCCAAGATTACCCCAATGGCACATTTACAACTCATTCAAGAAGTCACAGAGTACCTCAGAAGAGCATCCAAAGAACCACTGGCCTTTCTAGACTCGGCCATTTCTCAGTTCAGAATTCATGATAAGAAACTGACCAGGTAATCATTAGTAAGGTGGAAACCTATGCTAGTGCTCACCAGTGCTCATCTGTCACTTGCTGAGAAACACCTTGATCATCCCTAAGGCTTTTTGGAATTATATTCTGTGAGTCAAAAGCAGACATCTTTGGACAATTCAGATCCCACTATGTTTAGCATAAAGCTAATACAGCAGTCAACAGTAAGAACATCCTACCTACAATAAAACATTGAGGTGGTAGTATGATTGTGTGGGGATGCTTTGTCACCTTAAGAGTTGGAAGACTACCATTATTGAAGGATCCATGAATTCTGGTTGGGAGAATAAAAGAGGTTGTTAGGGTTTATGGTGCTATCAAACATTGAGGGCTAGTTGGGTTGACTAAACTCAGAGAGAAACTCTGCAATGTAAAGAAAGACAGTGAGTTAAAAAGACAGAGCAACAGTAAACGAAGAGAGAAAATTCTGCTTCTTTTTACTATTGTTAATCCATTTACTAGTTAACTTATATCACAATTAAGAATTGACCATGTAGAAGTCTGGTAGAGTATCATACCTTTTGAGAACAGTTTACATATAAAACAAGCAGTGTTTAATACATTCAAATAATAATGTATGGAGATCTTGTGAATTCTTACTGTTTTTTATCTCTAAGACATTTGTCAAATGTATCATTTGAAAATTTATAGAAACCATATAATAAGCTGCATCTGCAGGTACTGGACTTACAGAACAAAATGAAGAATATGGTGTTCGTTTCAAATTGATATTCAAATTGAATTTGGGGTTCTGTATGAAAATTTGTAAATCTTTTTTTTTTTTTTGCAGATTCATTTTTTGATTATTTAATCAAATCATGAGGCTTCAGCAGAGTTTTAAAGGATTTGTAATCACTCTTCCCTTTCTGTTTCTTTTGGTAAGTCTTTAACAGATTGCAGTGACTTTTTTTACATATTTACTGAATAATATAGTTTGTTTTAATAGACTGTGTACTATTGTGTTTATTATATGATATACCTTACTCAGATATCCTTTTGTATGTATTGTTTTTATAATATTTTTATATATTCTTAATTAATTCCTTTTTATTTTTATTAGTTGCTGACATAGCTGATATCAGTAAAAAGTCCCATCAATAAGAATTTGTTTATTATGCAACTGTGAATGTGAACTATTAGAATTTGGCTATTAGAATTTGTTTATTATACAGTTATGCTAATGATTGTAATCGGAGCAATCCCAGTACTGTATTTCGGTGTTTACTTTTAAGACGAAGGTAATCTGTAAGTATCTGGATTTGTTTTCGATACCAGAGACAGCAGTAGTTACTTGTGGTAATGTTTGTTTTGGATCTATAACAAGAACAAGCAAATGGCAACGGAACTAAACAGCAGAGCGGTATCAGACTTGGATAATTGAACAGAGCAGAGTAAACAATATCATAGGAACTGCAACCAAGAAGTACCACAAACTATATAAATAAGGAAGAACCTGCATATCTGCATAATAGTGGAAACACAGTACCTCACATGAGTGCACTAAATGTGGTGGCACTGCATTCAGATTGAGGCATGACTGAGTGTGTGAGACATGATAGTACCAGCACTCAAGGAAAATGCCATAGTGGTATTACAACTCCAAACACACTGCAAATATACTCTCATGACCTCCACTTGTGTAGTTTTATAGCCCCAGTGACTTAGTCAGACAGGCCTGTGGCCCACCCTGACAAAATTAAAAAAGTTTGATTGTATCTTAAGTTTTAAAAGTAGGCTCCTGTGAGTGTGTAAGAGTTGACAACCAATGAGTGCTCAGCCTGAAGTAAAATGTGTACAGTGCTGCTGCAGAGAAGGAAGGAAAAGTGGTGTTTTTGACCACCAAAACAGAAGAGAGGATTGTCTGTCCAGTGTCTCATGTTTGTTGTGCCGCAAGAGCATGGAAAAAGCAGAAAGAACTTGCCATACCCAAAACACACGTGTAACTACTGCCACTGTCAGATAACATGTTAAAATGTGGCAAATTTGATTCTGTATTTAGATGTCATGGGTGCCATGGTCTGGGGCCTCATTTTTAAAGTTTGTGTATGCACAAAAAGAGTTTGAAATGTACGTACACAACTTCCCATGTTAGCATCGGGATTAAAAAAAAAAAAAACTTTTGACGCAAAAGCTTGCGTGTATTTACAACCACTATGAATCAGCCATATGCAACATTTGAGAGAAATTGGGAAATGATGACACCCTTGATCAAGTAGGGCAGTGCAGGCAAACCAGCTAAAAGATGACACACAGATAATAATTCATATCACTGAACCGTTATTATAATGTGTGTTGATGTGACATATTTTACACCTCAAAAGGGATAATTATGATGTATAGACTATATTTTAGTTCTCTTTGAAAAGGGCCAATGAAGATTTTTGCACTGAATAAATGTTTGGGTTTTTCATTAGTTTATATCAACTGCCTGTTGTCACTTATCAGGGAACTGGCCAGCAAGTCAGGAATATCTCTGTCAAGTTTCTCTTCTTCATGCCTGCTTTGCTGAAAGCTATAAACCAACCGGCAAGGCACTACATCCAGTTTTCGTATGGTGTGGGTATACATAAATAAAAAATTGAAGCTGCTTTTGTTAACTGTAAGCTGTTATATTCCATTAATACACAAGTCATCCAAGAAGTGAATGACAAACATTGTGTCTCGGTGGCCTGGGTCAACCCATGATTAATTTATTTTGAGGCAGAGTAGGTTTGAGAGACATGATAGTGCTGTACATGGTGACTGGCTTGTTGGTAAGGTAACTGACTGAACCCTCAATGTTTCATATGGCCTGTACTTTTCATTGTAACATGAATCACATCATTACTTGCGCCAGGTGATAGCAGTTATCCACTTAGACACTGGTGCCTTATGCCTGTCTTGGAACCCCAGAGCGCATTGCAGAGCCGCTATAATGCCACACATGATCTTGTGCTCTCAGTTGCGGACCCCAACCAGATACTCTAGAATGCAGGTGTTGGAGTCTCAAAGCGTCAGGAGGGAGAGGCTGCTCTACCAGCCAGCGACGTTCTGCAGAATTGGAATTGTATATGTATGAGGTTAATTAGCATGCTTCATATATGGATTTTTCAGGGCAGTGTTGGAGGTGTTCTCAAGTATACATATTTACAAGGTGACTGTGATTTATAAATGGTCAATTGCATAGAAATGTTATTATGCCAGGTTTTATAAATCAGATTTTTTTTTTGGTGTACACATTTCCTGGATTTGGTATGTACATATTTTCATGCTCAAATCCATGAAAAGTTTTATAAATGAGACCCCTACTTAGCATAAAGTCTCAAAAATAGCCAACAGCTCTACAAGTAGAAGAATCCATCAACTTTCATCTCATAAAAACGTAAAGGGCAGATGAAGAATCTTTAAAAATATTTTTTTTACAAAAATGCTCTGTAGCACAAGGAAACTCAAATGAGTAGCGAAGGCAAGGAAGAAATTTCCATAAAATAGAAAATTCAGTGGCAAACTAGTCTCAATACACAAATCCAGGGAAAGGTCAGGAAAGAGAGCAAAGAAGTAAAAAATCCAGTAAATCCACAAGCACAATAATAATACTATTACCTGGGTTGACTGGAGTCCAGCAACTCTGATGCTAAAAGTGTACCGGAAAGAACTTTGGGTTTTCTTCAGCAATTTATGGGGCTTAAACCAGCCCCCCCTTAATGGTGATAGGCAGGTGGCCTCACCTCTTGGGGAATCACCCACAAAATACATGGAGCATAGTAGAAGATACACACATAGAAACTAAATGATCAACAATGTTAAGCCTTAGTCTCTATTAATGGCATGATCTTGGATGATTTCAAATTACAACACAGAACCAGACAAGGGTTTTATCATCATTGCTTTCTATGATTGCCATTGAAACATTAGATATTCATCTCCCCCAAACCAATATATATTACTCTACCAAGACAAAACAAAGAGTAAAATGAAGAATATGGTGTTCATTTCAAATTGAAAATATTTTTTTTTGCAGGTACAGTTTTTGATTATTTATCAAATCATGAGGCCTCAGCAGAGTTTTAAAGGATTTGTAATAATTCTTCCCTTTCTGTTTCATTTGGTAAGTCTTTAACAAATTGCAATGATTTGAGTCTTTTTTTTTTTTTTTTTTTACCATATTTACTGAATAATATCAATTTTTTATTGAACTGTATACTACTGTGTATATTATATGATATACCTTAGTCAGATATCCTTTGTATATATTATTTTTATGATATGTTTATGTATTGTTTTGTTTTCGTTTTAATTATTTGTTTTTTTAATTTATTAGTTGCTGACACAGCTGATATCAATAGGAAATCCAATCAATAAGAATTTGTGTATTATTCAACTGTGAATTTGAACTATTAGAGTTTGACTATTAGAATTTGTTTATTATACAGTTATGCTACTAACTGTAATCAGAGCAATCCCAGTACTATATTTTGGTGTTTACTTTTAAGCCCAAGGTAATCTGTAAGTGTCTGGATTTGTCTTGGACACCAGAGACCACAATAGTTATTTGTGGTGTATCTTTATTTGGATCTATAACAAGAACAAGCAAATGGCAACGGAACTAAACAGTAGAGCAGTATCAGACTTGGATAATTGCAACCAAGAAGTACCAGAAACTATATAAATAGGGAAGAACCTCTAAAATTGTACACACAGTGGTATGCTTTGCATATCTGCATAATAGTGGAAGCACTGTACCTCACGTGAGTGTGCTAAATGTGGTGTCAGGAAACACTGCATTCAGATTGAGGCATGACTGAGTGTGTGACACATGATAGTACCAGCATTCAAGGAAAATGACTTAGTGGTATTCCATCTCCAAACACACTGCAAATATACTCTCATGACCTCCATTTGTGTAGTTTCATATCCCCAGTGACTTAGTCAGACAGGCCTGTGGCTCACCCTGACAAAATTAAATAGGTTTGATTTTGTCTTAAGTTAAGAGTGTAAAAGTTGACAACCAATGAGTGCTCAGCCTGAAGTAAAATGTGTACAGTGCAACTTACAAAAAGGAAGGAAAAGTGGTATTTCGTATCACCAAAGCAGAAGAGAGGCTTGCCTGTCCAATGTCTCATGTATGTTGTGACACAAGAAAATGAAAAAAGCAAAAAGATAGGTGAAGACAGAAACTGAACTCGCCATACGTCGAAAAACACTTGTATAACTACTGGCACCGTCAGACAGCATGTTAAAAGGTGGCAAGTCATGGGTGCCATGATCTGGGGTCTCATTTATAAAGTTTGTGTACGCACAAAAAGAGGTTTGAAATTTACGTACGCAACTTATCATGCAAAAAATTTAATCTTGATGCAATAGCCACTATGAATCATCCGTATACAACATTTCAGAGAAACTGGGAATTGCTGACACTTTTGATCAAGTAGGGAAGTGCAGGCAAACCAGCTAAATGATGATACCTGCATAATAATTCATATCATTGAGCCGTTATTATAATGTGTGTTGATGTGACATATATTTTGCACCTAAAAAGGGATAATTATGATGTACAGTCAGTTTTAGTTCTCTTTTATAAGGGCCGATGATATGTATTTGTACTGAAGAAATTTGGGGGTTTTTCATTAGTTTATATTGACTGCCTGTTGTCGCTTCTCAGGGAACTGGCCAACAGGTCAGGAATATTTCCATCAAGTGTCACTCCTTCATGGCTGCTTTTCTGGAAGCCATAAACCAACTGGCAAGGCACTACATCCAGTTTTCATATGGTATGGCTATACGTACTTAAAAATGAAGCTGCTTTTGTTAACCGTATGCTGTTATATTCCATTAATACTGTACACAAGTCATCCAAGATGTGACTGACAAACATTGTGTCTTGGTGGCCTGGGTCAACTCATGATTCATTTACTTTGAGGCAGAGTAAGTCTGAGAGGCATGATAGTGCTGTACATGGTGACCGAGTGAACCCTCAGTATTTCATATTGCCTGTATTTTTCATTGTAACATCAATCATGTCATTACTTGTGCCAGGTGATAGCAGCTACTGTACCTACTTATACTGTGATGCCTTATGCCTGTCCCAGTACCCCAGAGCGCATAGGAGAGGTGCTATAATGCCACACATGATATTGCGCTCTCAGTTGTGGTATTCCTCAGCCATTTATGGGGCTGAAGCCAGCCCCCCCTTAATGGTGATAGACAGATGGCCTCGTCTCTTGGGGAGTTATCCACTAAAACACATGAAACACAGTAGAAGAATCATAAACACATTGAAACTAAATGATCAACATTATTAAACCTTAGTCTGTATTAATGGCATGATCTTGGATGATTTCAAATTACAACACGGAACCAGACAAGGGTGTTATCATCAGTGCTTGCTGTGTTTGTTATTGAAACATTAGATATTATTCTCTCAAAACATTTAGTGACAAATGAGATCATAAGGGAAGGGCTTAAACAGAAAATATTTCTTTTGCTGATTTATATGGTGCTTTGTATCTCAGAGCCACAATCATCTATACCCACTGGTGTAATGCAAAATTCATGCCCCCTTCCTCAGCCGCCCAACCCTGGCCCAAAATAGGATAGGTAGGTAACCCTAGCATAAATCAAGCAGAATTTACAGTAGAACACTGATTTAACTTTCCCATTTTAGCTTAATTGTTTTCACACATTTAGTATTACTTTTATGCTATTGTTTACTTAAAACAACTCTTGTTTGAACAAGTAAAAGATTTTTAAGACTGTATTAACACTGCAGCTAATGGTGCCTCTATCTTGAGTGTTGCCCTATTTCAGGTATTTTTTTAGTGCTGCTCAAATTAATTTGTGAGTGATCCTAAAGGTGCCTTTGTCCTGATTGTTGCCCCATTTCAGTTAATTTTTTTAGTGCTGCTCAGATTAATTTTATGAGTGATCCAAATCTTGTATGTGTGCATGATATACAGTATATCCTGAATGTGCACTATATGTGAAAAATGAGCAAAATCAATTTTGACAGAAGATGCAGACTAATAGTGCAGGACGTCTTCAGCTTCATTAGCCCATGAATTATCTGTTTGTAGTTAACAAGAGGAGGCAGGACTGGTGAGAGTATGACATGGAGTGTTTGGTTGCAAAACAGTCATTTCAAAAGTGGTGCCTTTCTGAATAGTTTGGCTTCAAGTTGTTTCTTGCTAATCACATTTCCCTAAAAAGGTCAGCTACAGTTAAAGATGCAAAGAAAAGCTTGAACTACCCTGTGAACATAGCCTTTTTTTTTGGTTTTGAAAATCAAATGCAAAACTGTATAAGTTGTGCTGTAATCAGGTGCTAGACTATGGTGGTTTAATAATGGCACAGTTGCTATCTGCAATCTGAAGCAACAAAAAGTAAACTAATAATTCCACTAATTAGATGAAATCAGGACATGTTCAAACTGGATCAAATCCAGTAATTGTACATATAACTGCAGTGAAGCTACAAAACAAGTTCCTAAACACAGCAAAGGCAGGCATGTATTGACAAATCAGTAACTATTTTCTTCTTTTAACTTGCTTCCTGCATTTAACATTTTTTCATGAGCCCCTTGAACAACATTAAATGGAGGTTGTTTTGAATTTTGAACCAAAGTAAATAAAACCCATGCTGTGTATAACTAATTTGTTACAATTTAGAGAAAAACTGCTTTGATGTTAATAATAATGAGACATCCTGGGCCTCTAATGTTATTATTTGTTTATTTCTGTTTAAATACTTATTATCATTATTTCTACCTGGGTCTGTGGCTGGCAGATCAGTAGGCACATTTTTATTATTAGGGTTGTCATTTGCATTGGTAAGACATCAGGCAAGGAGGACAAGGAAAAGAAGTCTGTCCAGCTAGCTGCGAAGCTCAATTCACCTGTTGTGATCTGCTCTGTTAATGACACTGGTAGGATTTCACTGGCTGTCTCTTCCACTGATGATTTAAACCGATGTTTTTTAGTAGTTTACTAATGGCTTTTTTTGCCAATTACTTGCTTTAAGGACCACTTACTTTTGTTCTCATCATGACATTTCACTTAAGCAGATTTCAAATATTATCACACCCACCCGTCTGTTGTCTATGATGTCCCGTGATGCAACACACAATGTTTGGTTTAGCTTATAAATACACAAAATATTAATATCTGGTTTTAGAAATATATATTTTTGTGGATGGCATTTTGGAGGTCTGCTGATTTGGGTCTGGAGGTTCCTGTGCCTCATTGCAACCCTTACTTCAGTGTCTACACCATTAGGACTAGGAGTAAGAGAATACACTTATCCCATGTTACAGTTCAGACTTCACAATAAAATATTCTTATAATATGAAATTTTCATGAAAGAAATGTGTTGTATATTTAGTGTTACTTATTATTAGTCATTTATAAATCGAAATACTACAAAATACATTCAGATCACTGTGCAAATGCTCAAATTTTAACTTATAGTTTTGAAAGTTTTTTTTCTTATTAAAATTAAGTAATGTTGAATATTAACATAAAGTATATGAGCTGAAGTAACATAAGAGATGCTGAATGTTAATTAGTGCATGCAATTAAGAATTTCACTGTATGCTGTATACGTGATAATAATGGCCTTATAAATCTATGATATAAAGTTACTGCATTGGAAAAACATCCAAATTTGTTTGATTTTGTTTACTGAGGTAACATCAAATATTGCTCCAACAATGATTGTCCACTTATTTCGGAATCAGAATCACTTTATTGTAAGCATGTGCAACATACCAGAATTGACTTTGGTTAGGTGCAAAATATGAAATACAATACATTACCAACTCAAGACAACACAATTTCTACCCACCATTTACCTGACATTGTGCAAATCACTATACAAATACAACAATTTATTGAACAAAACATTTACAAACTTCAGTAGTTAACTCAAATAAATAGAAAATCTATACAAGATAATATACTGTAGATGTCAAAAAGTGCAAGGTGAGCAAATATGAAGTATTTACGAATAGACAAACAGCACAGTTACCAATTGTATGTTGCTAAAACAGTTAGGAATAACCCTATATAAGTTTATTTAGGATCTGGATAATTTCAGGAAAGAAGCTCCGGAGATGGCGTGTAGTTCAGGTCACAATAGACCTGTAACTCCTCTCTGATGGCAATGTAATGAACAGATGGCTGCTGGGGTAGGTGGAGTCAGCTACAATTATTTCCTGCTCTTTTAATGTTGGGAGACAACAGCCAATGATTTTCTCAGCTGAACAAATCAGTCACTGCAACCGAGTCCTACAAAGAGAGGAGGCAGAAGGAAACCAAACGGTGATGGAGAAGGTCGCAATAATCTCAATGATGGCTGAGTAAAAATCTAACAATATATGCCTTGATATGTCAAGCTTCTTAAGCTCGTGAAAGAAAAACAATCTCTGCCTGGCTTTCTTGATGATGGAAATGATGTGCTTGTCCTATATTAATGTATCCCCCAGGTATTTAAACGACTGAACCATAGACACAGTGTGGCCATTAATTTGCAAGGGTGGATAGTTAGTGACTTGTCAGCAGAAATCAATCTTCATTTCCACTGTCTTAATAGTATTGTACTCCATGTTGTTAAAAGAACACCACTCTACAAGACTACCCACCTCTCTTTGATGGGAAGACAAGTCATTATTGGAAATGAGACCCACTACGGTTATGTCTTCTGCACACTTTAGGGTTTTTACAGATTTGTCTGTGGATCTACAGTCATTTGTGTAAGTGGAAACAGGAGGGGTGAAAGAACACAGCCTTGGGGAATGCCTATGCTAGTTGACATAGAAGGACCGAGTCTCACATGCTGCTTCATACCTGTCAAGAGCTCATAATCCACTGGCAGACAGCATAGGGTACACCTAACTAGATTAGTTTACTGTGAAGCAACTCCGGAACAGTGGTATTGAAGACTGTATTGACCCATTATCTATGGGTCCTGACTGACTTTATGAAGAACTTTAGGAAAAATGACAAGTGTTTAACACTTGGCATGAAGCTATGACCTCTTTGCTGTGACTGCTGTGACAATATTCCCAGTATTCAAAACATTAACTTACAGGGTACAGAAGTAGCATGGAAAGACATATGATTTGACTGGAAAAACAGGCATTGGGAATTTGGAAATTGTCTCTCCCTGTTGTTCTATAGGACTACTGTTAAGACCAACTTCAAAGTTCACTGCTGTATAATTCACACTGCCTGTAATCTAGCATTATTTCTGAATTAGTATCAGTGAAAGGTGTACCATAAATCCCCAATGAAAAGGCGCCCTACATTGGAGACCGCCCCATTTTGTAAGCCGCAGAAAATGCTCGTTTATATTTTAAAACTCTTAAGATAAGCCGCCCCCTGGTTACTGAATTTACCAATCCGAAGTAAAAGCATCTAATTTGACACGCCCCTGTAGGCATTTGGAACTCTATAGTGACATTATAGTTGAGCGTGAACAATTAAATTAATAACATTTTGCAATTACCATTATCATGCCACAACGAAAGTCCTATGCTGTAGAATTTAAGCTCCAGGTTGTTGCATTTGCGAAAGAAAATGGCAGTCGTGCAGCTGGACGCCAGTTTGAAGTAGATGGAAAAAAAAAAAAAATAAGAAACTGGCAGAAAGATGAGGAAGCTTTGCACGTGCTTCCACCACGTAGGTGTGCAAGGCTTACAAGGGCAGCAAAATGGCCAAACTTGGAGAGGCGACTTAAAGATTGGATTCTCGCACAGCATGAGAACAATCGGATAGTTTCAACAATAGCCATCAAATTGAAGGCATGAGGAATGGCGACTGAAATGGCAATTGAAGACTTCAAAGGGGGTCATAATTGGGTTTCTCGCTTCATGAAACAAAATGGTCTATCTATCCAAGCCAGAACGACTGTGGGACAGAGACTGCCAGATGACTGGGAGAAGTAACTTGTCAGTTTTAGAGAGTTTGTCGGCAACGAAATTGAGACACTGAAACTAACACCGGATGACGTCATCAGCATGGGCGAGGTCCCGATGCAGATGGATATTCCATCAACACGCACTGTCAATAAGGTTGGTAAAAAGACCATATCAGTAACTACCACAGGTCACGAGCGGACAAGTTTTACGGTTCTAGCCTGCATGGCAAGTGGCAAAAAGATGAAGCCATTCGTGATTTTTAAGAGGGTGACAATGTCACAGGAAAAACTACCCAAAGGTATTGAGGTCTCAGTGAACAAGAAGGGCTGGATGAATGAAGACATTATGGTAGAATGGGTGAACAAATGCTACAGAAGGCGGCCTGGAGCTGGATTTATTTTAACAAGAAGTCCTTGCTAATTTTCGACTCTATGTCTGCTCATCTGATGGATAGTGTTCAGAAGGCAGTGAACAAGGTTGGTGGTCACGTCGCTGTAATACCTGGTGGACTTACATGCAAACTGCAGCCACTTGATATTGCTGTCAATCATGCATTTAAGTACCTTGTGAGGATCGAGTAGGAAAAATGGATGACGGATGGTGAGCATACATTCACTCCGTCTGGCCAGCAGCGACGTACAGTTAAGCGTGCAAATGGATAACTTCGGCGTGGAACAACCTGAAACCGGAAAGTATACAGAATGGCTTTCGCAGAACCGGAATCCTTCCTCCACCTACAAGCCTATCAGCAGCACAAGCAATGTCTGCAATATCTAAGAGCGATACCGTTGACGAAAGAGTGTCTGACATCAGCGACAGCAAAGCAGCACAGGTCACAAACGGGTTGTTCCTCGGCGACGACAATGATTATGGATCTGATTTTGAAGGATTTGAAGAAAGGTAAGCCTAATTTCAGTGTTGCTAATTTTATTCTGAATAATTTACGTGTAGACAGATGATTGACATTGCTGTACTGCAGTACCCCCACCCTCCAGTCATTCAAACGAAAATAAAAAACTTGCCTTTTCCCAGCCAACAATAAACTTTTGTTCCTTTTATTTCTGTTAAATTTTTCTTTTTTCCTAGCTTGTATTACAGTGCATCCAGAAAGTATTCACAGTGCATCACCTTTTCCACATTTTGTTATGTTACAGCCTTATTCCAAAATGGATTAAATTCATTTTTTCCCTCAGAATTCTGCACACAACACCCCATAATGACAACGTGAAAAAAGTTTACTTGAGGTTTTTGCAAATTTATTAAAAATAAAAAAACTGAGAAATCACATGTACATAAGTATTCACAGCCTTTGCTCAATACTTTGTCGCTGCACCTTTGGCAGCAATTACAGCCTCAAGTCTTTTTGAATATAATGCCACAAGCTTGGCACACCTATCCTTGGCCAGTTTCGCCCATTCCTCTTTGCAGCACCTCTCAAGCTCCATCAGGTTGGATGGGAAGCGTCGGTGCACAGCCATTTTAAGATCTCTCCAGAGATGTTCAATCGGATTCAAGTCTGGGCTCTGGCTGGGCCACTCAAGGACATTCACAGAGTTGTCCTGAAGCCACTCCTTTGATATCTTGGCTGTGTGCTTAGGGTCGTTGTCCTGCTGAAAGATGAACCGTCGCCTCAGTCTGAGGTCAAGAGCGCTCTGGAGCAGGTTTTCATCCAGGATGTCTCTGTACATTGCTGCAGTCATCTTTCTCTTTATCCTGACTAGTCTCCCAGTTCCTGCCGCTGAAAAACATCCCCATAGCATGATGCTGCCACCACCATGCCATGTGCCTTTTACTAAGGAGTGGCTTCCGTCTGGCCACTCTACCATACAGGCCTGATTGGTGGATTGCTGCAGAGATGGTTGTCCTTCTGGAAGGTTCTCCTCTCTCCACAGAGGACCTCTGACAGAGTGACCATCGGGTTCTTGGTCACCTCCCTGACTAAGGCCCTTCTCCCCCGATCGCTCAGTTTAGATGGCCGGCCAGCTCTAGGAAGAGTCCTGGTGGTTTCGAACTTCTTCCACTTACGGATGATGGAGGTCACTATGCTCATTGGGACCTTCAAAGCAGCAGGATTTTTTCTGTAACCTTCCCCAGATTTGTGCCTCAAGGCAATCCTGTCTCGGAGGTCTACAGACAATTCCTTTGACTTCATGCTTGGTTTGTGCTCTGACATGAACTGTCAACTGTGGGACCTTATATAAACAGGTGTGTGCCTTTCCAAATCATTTCCAATCAGCTGAATTTACTACAGGTGGACTCCATTTAAGCTGCAGAAACATCTCAAGGATGATCAGGGGAAACAGGATGTACCTGAGCTCAATTTTGAGCATCATGGCAAAGGCTGTGAATACTTACAGTATGTACATGTGCTTTCTCAATTTTTTTATTTATAATAAATTTGCAAAAATCTCAAGTAAACTTTTTTCACGTTGTCGTTATGGGGTGTTGTGTGTAGAATTCTGAGGAAAAAAATGAATTTAATCCATTTTGGAATAAGGCTGTAACATAACAAAATGTGGAAAAAGTGATGCGCTGTGAATACTTTCCGGATGCACTGTATATACTAGGATGTAATGTAGCAAAGCCCTGAAAAACTTAAATTTTTACATTGCAGCAACGAACCTGAAAGAGACGAATGTGAAGAAGAGGCTAGATGTAGCAGCACCAAGTGATCACTGAACCAATGATCATTATTAATTGACATAATTTTTTTGTCTACTGGACAATTCATAATTCATATGCTTTTCAAACTGTGGACTTACTTATTTTAACTGTATCTATGAACATCGTCATTATCTGATTTTTTGAAGTAAACAGTACATTTAAATTCAACAAATCATTTGAGCATGTCGTCTTTTTGTGCACTAAATTATACTTTTATCGAATGTTTTTAAATAGGCCGCCCCATTTAAGCAAGCCTCACCCAATACGAATTTTGTAAAATTAATGTATAAGCCGCAGCCTTTCATTGTGGAAATGCGGTATTGATGTCTCAGGTACTTGTTCTTACATCCGTGGGCTTATAAGAGCTGCAGTAAGTTTATCTTGCTGCTCCCAGTAACATTTAAGTATATCATGAAAACTCTTTGAATATGAGAAATTTCAGCTTGTTTCAGAATTTTTTCTAAAATCACTCCTAACACTTGAGTAATGCATAAGTTAAATCTGCTATGAAAAATTGGTTGTAATATTCTGTACCAATCTGTTTTCACAAAGTCTTATTTTGCTCATCTGGAAGAATCCTAATCCACCTTCCACAAATCTGTGGGAAAGAGATGTTACAAGTTTAATTGGGGAAAAAATCAACCTTTCTTTAGAAGATTCTGTTCAAAACTTTTTTAGAACTTGGCAAAAGCTCATTATTGTAGTTCTGAAGTAAACATTCTATGCCTGTGCTTAAGTTTTTTATTGTAATTTTTTTCATTCCAATTGCTGTTTTATCATATACAAAGAACTGTTTTAGAAGGGGTTCTCTCTTTGCATTTCTTTCTGTGTTGGGTGGATGCTGATTTTTTAAAATTCTTTTGGAAAGCACATTATTGTACTTGCTATGTTATTGTCATTTGTTTGATTGTGTTGCGTTCTGTTATGTTTTGTTTCCAAATAAAAGGTTAAAAGCATAAAAATATAGAAATAAATGCTATTAAAATGTTTTCTATTCCTAGTTGATTTTATAAGGCTTTAAAAACTAAAAGATTTTGCACATAACAAAAGAAATATCTAATTATTGCTGATGGTGGCTACTGTCTAGTTGTGAGGAGTTTTAAAACTTGAACTGACATGAAAAACGGGCATCAAGCATTTGTAAATGAAACCACTTATCTCTTTGCTGAATGCATTGAAGATGCTGTCTTACTGATGTAATTGAAGCATTTACTTTTTATCTTTTTGATATTCGAATCACATAATTTGTGACTATATTAATTTTATAATCATTTGCAGCTGTTTTTTTATATAAGTCGTTTGCCATATTTTGCCAAATATACCATGTATCTACTAAGTCAGTTGGCAGCAGAATGTTATTGGTTTCACCTGTAGTTACTTAAAAACAACTATTTACTTACCTCTACAGTATATAAAACTATAAACAAGGAGAATTTTACTTTAAGTAAAAACAGTTAACTTGTTTTTTTAATATTCATGAATTTTTTCAAATTTTCTAGTTTTAGTTTTAGAAGAATTCTCGTAACAAGCAGATATTAAGTAACTTTATTACAACAGATACTTAGTGTAGCCTGATAACCTTAGCTGGTAATGTATATTTTTGTCGCTTTAATAACTTAATCTAAATGTGCCATTTTTATTTCAGAAAATGTTGATAATGTTGCAGTCATTCATCAAGAAAGCTTTTGCTTGTGAGCCAGCTGAATATCTTATACAAGGAGAATGTTGCCCAATGTGTTCAGCAGGTATTTTAGTTTTAAATGAAACTTTGTTTTTTGAGAATCTTGCTTTACATTTTTAAATACTTAACAAGTAAAATACATGGATTACTAAGTAAGTAGACATTAAGGTACCCAGGCTTTGAACATTCTTTGAAGAGTTTCAGCAGGTTGCACTCCTGCTGCCTAAAGAAATCTCACTATGGCACCTTGTTCAGCAATGGTGCAGTCCTGCAGTAAAGGGTCCATGTTCATTTGATCTTGGCTTTAAGTAGTCTAACAGATGAGCACTGTGCTGTGTGTGTTCAAACTACCCGTAAAACATCCATCCATCCATTTTCCAACCCGCTGAATCTGAACACAGGGTCACGGGGGTCTGCTGGAGCCAATCCCAGCCAACACAGGGCACAAGGCAGGAAACAATCCCGGGCAGGGTGCCAACCCACCGCAGGACACACACAAACACACCCACACACCAAGCACACACTAGGGCCAATTTAGAATCGCCAATCCACCTAACCTGCATGTCTTTGGACTGTGGGAGGAAACCGGAGCGCCCGGAGGAAACCCACGCAGACACGGGGAGAACATGCAAACTCCACGCAGGGAGGACCCGGGATGCGAACCCGGGTCCCCAGATCTCCCAACTGCGAGGCAGCAGCGCTACCCACTGCGCCACCGTGCCGCCCACCCGTAAAACATCACAAACATATTGTATTGCATCAGTTTCTATCCATTGCAGTTACTGCATAATTTTCAAATTGTTCAAATTTACTGTTTGAACTCCCCTCCTATTTATGTTATGTGTCTGGTGTGTCTATTTGTGTATCTCATATTTTTCCTTACCTCCTTTACCTGGATTTTGTTTTCACATCTGCCTTGTTTTAGCATTTGACTCTGGATGTTTACATTTTAAAACTGAATTACCTCTTCACTTAAAAATAATTGTAACCACAGGTTTCCAGCACAGCAGCATAGCGCCATGGAAACAACTACGAGCTGATAAAGATCGCGCAATAAGCTCCTGTCGCTGATTGGTGATGCATGGGAAATTATAAATGTATGGAACAGTATAACTGGCAACTGACCTGGTCCCGACTATGCCCACTTGCTGTGTTTGTGTATAGGAGAGTGGTAGTTCCCGCTGCAATAAATAACCCTGCTGTTCTTGTTTCAAGTTGAATAAAGCAGGTTTTGCTGAATATATTGAGACTCAACCTCGTGTTTTGGGGTGCAAGACAGTGACTCAGGCGACACTATACATATATACAGTATATTGTCACACACGTGCGCAAGGGAAACAGCTGAAGGGCCTAAACAATAGTAATTCTACGCCAGACCAGGGTGCGACGGAGTGTACTGACTATCTCCCTCAGTCCCTTGCAGACCTTTCCTGGGAAATCCTGTCTGTTTCTGGCCCCAATGATGACGTCACTTCCAGGAACGAGGACGCCACTCCCAGTTCCTGCACCAATGACGTCATTTCCCTTCCGGACTGTTAAAACTGCCATATTGCCTCAATACCAGCAGTTCTGTTTTGGACACTGATCCAGGCAGTTCGTGCTACTATAAAAACCAACTTTTGCAGCCGAGAAAATAATATATGGGTGGCTGCCCCAACTCTTCATGATGTCTCCAACTCATTCATTGTTTTTGCTTTACAGCCTTAAATGAAAACACGCAAACGAAATTATTTCCAGCTTTACTTACTCAATGCAATCTATAACATCCAAGTGAAAGATATCACAGCTACAGTTCAGAAAAAATATAAATGATCAGAAAATTAAAAAATTAACACATCATTAATTAATAAAAATTAAACAAGGAATTCACGATTTTTTCACCAAAATTATAGTTTATTGTGGCTTTGGCACAGATGATCAAAAGTATTTATTCTGGCCTATTAAACAGTAAAAATCCAAGTGAGTTGTATTTTTCAGGTTAATTCATTTGAACACTAATGCACTTGTTATAATGTTCACATAGGTTTCTGTGCCACAAATTACTGCAAACATTTTGTCAGTCTTCTGCGACCAGACTTCTGGATTTGGTTTGACATCTTTATCCAAGGCACATCTTGTCATTCAGAGGTAACCTTTCAGATTGTGGAACACATGGTGACCACACAGGAAGATGGTTGTAGCAGCTCTTTGAGTCTGTAATTTCAGAAGGCAACCTTTGCAGTCCATGCAATGTGAGCAGAGTAACTGTTTTAAGATAGAATGGAGAGGCTGGTTTTTGGGCTAGGCAATATGGACTTAATTTGTAACTGCAATTATTTTTTACTAAAATGTGATATTCTGTATATCTTGACATGTTCTCAAAACACCTTAAAGATTCAAGATCAGCACCATATTGACATGTAATTACACACACAGATCAAAACCTGGTAGTTTTCTAACAATGATTATATGAAATATTAGCAAAGAAAACTCCTGTTTTTTATTTAACAGTTTTCTTGAATAGCTTTGCCTCAATGAAACATCTCAAATAGCAACATATTTTTCCAACCATTTTTGTTTTACATCTGCTCTACTTATTTGAGAGTTTCAAAGTATGCATTGCCTGCATTGCTGGCATCTGTGTCTGCCAGTCAGTAAACATGTCTGCCTGTCTCTCTGTTTCACTTTTTGAAATAAGGAAAGACCAAGCTCATGTTTCATTACCACAAATATCACAGATTGTCGTACATGTGTATATTTTACAGATTTGTTTATGATCTGCATCATTTGTAATGGTTCTCTGGTCTGGTCAGAGAGTCATAGAAAAGAGCACAGAGAGGGACAGTGTATCTGATCCTTTTTTGCCTATTTTCTAAAAATAAGAAAATCCAGTTCTTTAGGTGGGTGACATCTATTTATGAGTGTGGTCTAAAATAAATAGTGAAACAGATCAGTTAATCTATACCAAATGAGTAAAATACAATAAAGTGCTTTTGACAGCTCAAGTTAAACAGTAAAATGTTATGAGCCAGTTCTTTAAACAAAATTATAAAACAAATGTAACAATTAACAGAACCTGTAGTATAATAATTTGCATTGCATCAACAGAGGTACACAATGCTCATGAAACAAGAAGAAATGCCATATCCCAAACACTGGCATATATACTGTGTTTAAAATTGTGAATTAATGCTTTTTACAAAGTTAAACTAAAGATAAACATGATAAACATTGTATAGATATTAGCTAATCTTTTGAAAACGTTTTTTTTTAACTCTATATACATATATTTAAGTTTGATCATAGAAGTGCACAACTTGGGATACAGTACAAGTTAAATATTAAAGGCAGGTAACTGCTGCTTCTTACCCCAACTAGATACAAGTTAGAGTAAATGCACAAGGATAAAATAGAATAGTAAATGGGATAAGACAACACAATATAACTTCAAATCAATTCAGGACAGACATTAAGACATTAATGCAGTCATTAAGAAGTTGAATTCACCTGTGAAACATGACCCTGTGCTCCGAGTCCCAAAGATCATGCAAAAAGACAGTTTCCCCTCAGGGATTAGTACAGTGTACCAAAACAAAAATACAAACTAAAAATTAAAATAAAATGACCAGTAATGCAGTTTACCTCATAACCAATATACAAACAGTGAAGAAAAAAACAAACTGTGAAGGCTACTTTTATTTCTGTAATGTATCAGTAGCTGAGTTTAGCAGTGGATGAGGTCTTTTATGCTGTGCAACTGTCTTATTTTTGGTGTGATGTGAATTACCAGTTAGTGTAGTTATTTGACCACTGGCAAAGTATGGGTATTTTCTAGGTGCAAGTTAAGTATGATCATCAAATATTTTATGAACTTCACTTAGCAGTGACCCGTTTCACTGAGGAGGCAGAAGAGAATATTGCAGGGCCCAGATGGCCTTTTTATATGCAGTAACTTGTTTTATTTTAGATGCTGTACTGCTTGAACTGTCATTTTTGGAAAACCAAATCATTTGAAAACAGCAGCTCTAATCATGCCTCTTCTAAACTCTTACTATTCTCATCATTGCTTTTTTCGTTCTGGCTCATCACCGCAAGGCAACGTGGACAGAGTCGAAGTAAATATGCTTAGAAAAAGAAAACACTGTAGACTTTGCAGATTTTATTAAACATTCAGTAGAAGTTCTAAAAAAATGCTGAACATCACAATATTGACTTTTGCATATTGATTTTTTTAAATAAAAAAATCAAAAATTTGATATATTGTCCAGCCTTAGCTGACAGTTCTACTGCCTACTTTTGACTGCATGACTGCCACAAAAATCAAATTGGAGTAAAACTGACTACGGAGCTTTTTTAAAGCCTCAATGTGGACTGTACTCTCAGCATCATAAAAAAGTTCTGTGATGATTATGCCAGCACTAACTTGGACACAAAATTCTTGTTTTTGAAGAATCATTACTTCCATAGTTTTGATTGCTGTTTAGATTCTGGTTGTTGTGATGTATCCAATTTTCATCCTCTGTTATGAGTTGTCTCCAAGTCTATATTCATTAGCTTGAGATATTCTGGAACCCACCACATACAGAGATTGCTTATGTTTAATTATTAATAAAGAATGAATTTACCTGAACCACTCCACTGTGACAATTTTTTCTGTCATCAATGTCAAAGTCTGGCCTACATATCATTGCCTCACAGATCCGAGAGATGTTGATGGATAGTCACTTTGATGGCCTTCTGCAGGGTGCCGAACGTGTCACATGGGCCACCTTCAAGAATGTCGTTTCTAACTTTCTGGGCAACTACAAGGCACCAAACTATGTTGAACAGGTTGAAAGTCTGCTCTAGGAATACAAGTCAATGAACTGCAACATGTCATCCATCCATCCATCCATTTTCCAACCCGCTGAATCCGAACACAGGGTCACGGGGGTCCGCTGGAGCCAATCCCAGCCAACACAGGGCACAAGGCAGGGAACCAATCCCGGGCAGGGTACCAACCCACCGCAGGACACACACAAACACACCCACACACCAAGCACACACTAGGGCCAATTTAGAATCGCCAATCCACCTAACCTGCATGTCTTTGGACTGTGGGAGGAAACCGGAGCGCCCAGAGGAAACCCACGCAGACACGGGGAGAACATGCAAACTCCACGCAGGGAGGACCCGGGAAGTGAACCCGGGTCCCCAGATCTCTCAACTGCGAGGCAGCAGCGCTACCCACTGCGCCACCGTGCCGCCCCGCAACATGTCACTAAACATACATTTTCTTCATTCCCACTTGGACTTCTTTCCAGTCAACGTTTAGCACCATCAGTTATAAACAAGGTGAAAGATTTCACCAAGATATTGCCAACATGGAGAAACACTAGCAGGGAAACTGGAGTCCATCTATGCTGGGAGGCAATTATTGGACACTTATACGCGAAGCATCGGACAGCGGCTACAAACGAAAATCTGTGATAAAACTTTTCTAGTTTTCCCTTGTGCTGCTTACGTTACAATATTGTAGTGTAGGCCTGTGCCACTGGAGACGTTACAATGTTAAATGCGTAATTGCAGTTTTCTTTGAAAATCCTATGTGATACAGAAAGTACAAATGCATATTTGTGTTCAGCATGTAAAAATTTATTGGTTTCACCTACAATTGTAGAAGAAACTAAATTTTCAGTAAAATTATTAATTAATTTTAGTTATAATTAAATACATTTTCACAAATTTCAGAAATTTAGCCTGTAATATTTAGCTCAATGTGTTAACACATGAATTGACCACAGATATAATTGAAGGTATATATATATATATATATATATATATATATATATATATATATATATATATATATATATATATATATATATATAAAAAGAAGATTTAGAGATAGAAAATAGGTGTTAACGGGTTGATGGAACAAAAAACAAGAATGTGACTTTTTTATTGTAAAAAGGATGATTTTAAGATATGAAAGAAGTCATCACAAAGCTGAGGCATTAGTAAAACTGTAGCCTGACTTTAGAAATTAGAACAATTTATATTTTTGAATATCTGAGCTGCTGTACATCATATGAGATCATAAGAGATAAGTATAATATTTTGAGACTTGCATTTTTTATGTCTGATGTAATAAATTGTGGATTTTCACAAAGTATGTATAAATAAATTGATAGTCCCAATCAGAAGTGATTTGTTTCAGCTGAATCGTATGTCTGGACTAAGCGATTATATCAATAAACATTGGCTATGTCTTTTTGTATCAGAGTTAGTATTAAAAGAGAATGAACCTAAAAGTTCAGGGAAAATCCATTACAGTAATAATGAAACTGAAATCAAGTTTTGTATTACATTAAACATATTTGAATAACTATTTCCTTAAATAAACAATTCTTTATAGTCAGTGCTTGAACTTTTCCATGTAGTTCCATAGTGCAAAATGTCTTTTTTCACATAGGCAATTAAAACTTTTGATATATGGTTAGTACTAGATATTTTACTGATCTAAATATGTATTTCCCTTTTTATTTTTTAGGTAGCAGAGTATATAAGCATTGCACTGCAGACTCTAGTACAGTATGTGTCCCCTGTGTAGATAAAACTTATACTGATCACCCAAATGGCCTACCTGAATGTGAAGTATGCAGGGATTGCGATGAAGGTGAGTCTGTGTGGGGAAACTACACTATTATTATCAGTGTTTTCATTTTTTCAAATTTTCTGTTCATTCATCATTTTGACAAAGCATACTATCAAGCAAGTACTCTGTATCTGCAGTGACATGTCAATGTAGTGCAAACAATTTTCCTAGTTTGCAGTAGTTAAAGTTACCAGTAACTTAATTTACATTTAGAGGGAGTTTTAGATTTTACAGTTGTAGACATATTTACATAATTTGAATATAACTATGTTCTACAACTCTGTCCAGAACACCATGAGTTCAGATTTGAATATTAGTGAGCTTGCCTTTTAATAATTAGCCAGCAGTGCTGTGTAGTAATACAAAAATTCATCTCAAGCCAAGAGAATATTAAGTCAATTCCCAGAAGACACTTGCTGGAGTACATACCTCTGTACGTGCCTTTGTAAGTTAAGTGCCACGTAAATTAAATAAAAAGATATCAGATACCATTATCACATGTCAAAATATTGTGACTAATAAAATCCATAATTTTTCCTAGATTTTATGTCCCTTTTATTTTTTTTGTTTGTTTTTAATGTCACCTTAGTATGTCTTTTTGTAGTGGTGTGTTAGTGGTAGGATGATTTATGGATGTGGAAAAGGACTGCTGTATGTTTTTTGTTACTTTAATGCAGTGATGTTGAAAGACTTTTGAACGTTAATAGCATTGGTGCTTCACATGCTACACACACAGGTTCTAATAATCTAGGAGCTACTTCCACCATGTCCTTCAGTTTGCACTCTTACCACCCACAACTGTAAGCAAACAAAAAATGATTTATAAGTCAACTAAAAAAAAAAAACTTCTCAGACTTAGATTAATTCATATTTTTCAAGTCAGAGCTATTTTTTCATCATGATATACATTAATTTACCATATGGAATTACATTCTAGAAGGATTTGTTTTTTCAAGTCAACAACAACAACATCTGTTTCTATAGCACATTTTCATACACAGGATATAGCCGATAGTATGTTACTAAATGTCATAAAAATAATTACTAGAAAAGAAGAACACATTAAAATTAGGTAAGAATAATAATAAAGGCATAACATTAAAAAAATTAATCAATACACACTTAGATAAAATAGATATATAATTAGTAATAATGTAAAGTCCTTATATATAATATTGTTGTTTGTCTCTAAAGATAAGTCCAACGGTAGGGACAGATAGCCAAGGAGGACAAAAAGACAAAAAAAAAAGAAAAAACTCCAGGAGCGACATGCTGAAGAAAAAAACAATGTACAGAGGATCCTAATCTAAAACACCACTTAGCCCACTGTGCATACTTCCTAACATAAATGAACTTAGGTAATTCCTTATTGTTTTTAGGCTTCGTCCTAGATGATTCGATGCAGTGGGTCTTTTTGATAGTTGAGGTGTCCACTTTCAATCGAGTATCACAGGTATATGCAAAGTGCTTAGATCAGGTCTCTGAATGCCACCACAGAAAAAATAGAAAATAAAGTGAAGAGGAGTAGAGATTAATAATGATTGCAGATCCATGAAGAATATAATTCTATGCATGTGTCATGTATTAGGAGCACAAGTAAAAATGTAGCTTTTAAAGGCCAAATGAAAAAAGGCGGCTGAATGCACGCTAAGGAGATAAGTCTTTTTGCTGCTTGCGAGCTGCCTCTTCTGCTTGTTGCATGTCATTGTTTTAAGAGCTGGGAGCACATGATGCTTGTCTGCCAAAAGCAATCCAACAACTGCTAGGTTAGATGTCTGTGGACTTGTTTTAAATGATGGCTCAGTGCCTGGTCTTGTGTGACGTTGTAAAAACAATACTTTATTTCTGGCCCCGAGCGTGGTTAAATTCTTTCTTGCAGGACGTATAACGCTGCTCGCGTTGTCAGGGGGGGTGGGAGGATTTGAGCTGCTGTTGCACTGCCCTTCGATCTTTTTAAAGCCTGTACAGCCGCTGTCCTTTTTGCTACGGCCCTGGGACAATCTCTTGGCACCAAGTCTCATGTTTACGGTCCCCGTGAGACGCTCCATGGCAAGTTTCTTTTGTCTCGCGGGTCTTTTAGATGTCTTCAGAGAACTTCCGAGAAGATCACATATCGTCACATTGCTTTTGCTTTCCAGGATTTATTTTTTATAATAGAGAGATGTCAGGGCTCCAGACAAAAATTCACCTGAAGGAGCCAGCAGCTTCTAAAAGAAAAAAATGAGAAGCCAATAGCTTTGACTTAAGAGCCAAATAATGAAATATATAAAATATTAACCTCTATAAATATATAAAATCCAACATCTTGTCTGTAAGTCTGTTTACTTTTCACGAGAGATCTACAGATTTAGATCGGGTTTTTTTCTATAATTTGCTTGAACATTCCGGTTGAATTTTTGCACCAATTTATTCGCGCAAATCCAAGAGACAGGATACGGGCCGAGGGGAGGGGGAGGGGGAGGTGGGACCTCAGGAGTAGGGAGCTGGGCGGGGCCATCCTCACTAACATGCCAGGGTCCATTCGGGTCACTCTGCCTCTCGCCATGTGTTCGAGAGTACCTTGCCTCTGCTTAGCTAGCGATATCTGTTTGTTCAGCAACCATTATCATCTAGAGATTGTTAAAAAGTAACGTTTGACATTTTTGAGAGTGACATCACAGCTATGTGTGTTTTAGAGGGTACCGGCTCATTGGCAGAGATATCACGGCCACGTGCTCTTCTCCCCTCGCAGGGGACGCTTTCTCATCAGAGCTGAACACAATCAGATACAATGGCAATGTTTCAAGTTGGAGCATGCCTACCTTCCACTTTGCCGGCGATACCTTGCCAACTTTTTACATTTTGGGCGCAGAGACCACAGTTACATTCTCGCCCCTGATAGAAAAACCAAAAATATTGTGCATCAGGAGGCCCTCGGATACAAACGCTATCGGTTTAAATTCTTCTCAATACAAATTATTAAATTTTTTAAAATATTTTTATTGATTTTTAAAATTTGTTCTGTTTCACTACTACACGGTTAGAGCCACGGGGGACAGCTAGTCTTTTAATATATTACCTTTCTAACCTCCATGTATTTGTGTCTAATTCATTTAATTCCCCAGTGCAGTGCAACCTTCCCTTGTGCTTTTGTGTTCGACTGATGTCTTTATAACTTTTAAACTATGTACAGTCATGTATTTTACTCAATCTCTGAGTCTATGTCACTTACCATTAGAATGTCATTGGCAGATGAACATCCAGTGTAATATGGTCTACTTTTCCTTTTGTTTGAAGAAAGCTAGTGTTTTGAAGCAGGGCTTATTATCAAAGTGATCACAGGATGGCCCCTCGGTGCTGATCCTGACTATATCCTCCAAGGTTTTGAACTTTAGATTTTATTCCATTCTGTGCCGAAAAGCCACATTTACACTGAGCTGCTGAAATAGGCAGAATAAGAATGATCTGAACAAGATATAGAACATTGTGGAAATCTGTGCAGTAAGGCCCTTTTGTTAGTAAGACTATCCCCACATGTTTCTCACACTGTCCTGTGTGATCTGAGTGCAGAAAAACAGAAAGTGCTCTAACTAGGGAAATAAGCATTACTTCCAGTGGATAGGACAAAAGGGCACAGTGGAAGAATAAAGTGGCAAAAGACTTCCTAGAGTCTTTCTAAATAGATTTAGCTCAATGTTAGCTGTCCAGTGTACATTTTGTAAACAGAAGACCATTTCAACCAGAAACATTCAGCTGTGGAAATTAGTGTGGAGAGGCACATTAATTACAAAATTGATATAGAAAACTTTGTACAGTCTTTTAAAATATATTTTGAACAATTTTAGCTGTCTGATGTTCATTTTACCAGCAGCTTAGCTGGGGGTACACATTTCAACAACAAAGACTCAGCTATAAAAACAAATATTCTTTCTGGTGGAAGGGATGGAGGGTTACAGTAGATATGAAAGTGCCACAGAAGACTGCCTGATAGGCTTATTAAAGACACTATGCACCATTTTAACTACACAGTGTTCATTTTGCAAGGGGCACAGCCGATAAAGATTACCATTCAATGCTTTGTGCAAGTTTTTTTAAAAAACATTTGATCAGTTTTAATCTGCTGTGATCAACTGTGTATGTGATATACAGGAAAAAGAGTTTTTTTAAGATAATGATACTGGCTATGAAAATGAGATCCTCCCCCAATTTAAAGGGGCGGTTATGACAGGCAAGGGATTTTTTATAGAGCTTTAACTATTTAATTCACATGGTTTTAGTCACTCATATGACAGATGTGAAATTTGAGTTTCACAGCAAAGCCTTTCCAATGGAAATGTTTTTTAACCTTTTTTCCTCAGAAAAAAAGTTCCTGAGTAGATATTTAAGAGTAAGTCACCACGTATGGCGTGGTTTGAAAGTGGATTAGAACATTTATTCTAATGATTTGTCTTTTAAAATGTCTTTGTGCAGATTTCTTGGGTGTCAAGTAATTCATTATAATTACTACTATTATTAGTATTTTATTGCTAACAGATGTGGCAAGCAGCTGGGGGTGGTACCCAGCCGGGACGCCCGGAAGGACCGGAAGAGGGATTACGCCTCTTCTGGACCACGAGGGGGTGACCGCCCCGGTGGCTATGGGGGCTGCGGGAAAGGAGTATGGAAGCTCAACCCTATAGGGGGCCGTGGTCACCGCCAGGGGGCACCCAGATGCCTGAGGAGCCCCGGCCCTCAGCACTTCCGCCACACCCGGAAGTGCTGGGGGGACGAAGACCAGGGACACCCAGAGTGCTTCCGGGTGCACAGCCAGCACTTCTGCCACACCAGGGAGTGCCGGCAGGAGCTCATTGGGAGGCACCTGGAGCACGTCCGGCTGAGCATAAAAGGGGCTGCCTCCCTCCATTCGATGGCTGGAGTTGGGTGGAAGTGGACGTAGCTCGGAGGAGAGGAGTGGAGGCGGCGGAGGGGCATTGTGACAGAGGCCTGGACTGAGGATGCTTGGTGCTGGGGCACTGGGTTGTGTGCTATTGGACATGTCCGGGTTGCTTCCCACACAGACTATTCAGTGCATACACCAAACACAACTGAAGACACAACTAATAGGTGGCATTTTTTGATACCATTTTAACAAAGTTTATTGTCTGCCGTCACCAATTTACGTGTCCATCACACTGCATACTTAGCAAAGTTTACTTGCAGGCCCGCCATGCATAGGGGTGTGTCTCTAAATCTTGACATTATTTTCGCCATTCAACACTTACACCCAGCACACATCCCTCTGGAGCACCACTGATGATTTAATGGGAACTAGAGGTAAATATCTCCACATTCACCTGCTTTTTCCTATTTGTCAGGGTATTGGTAATCTACTGACAGATGGAGGCAGGGAAGGAGATAAAGCCGAGTGAGTTTCGAGTGGAGGAATTCAGGGATGATTGTGATAAACACTGAGCTGAAATCCACAGACAGTATCCTTGCATATTTCCCTAGGTTGCAGACCCATATTGACTGCATCATCATGATTTGGTTGCTCAGTGGGCAAACAGAATAAGGTCCAAAAAGAGATCTGTGATATCCTACAAGTGAGCTAACACCAGTCTCCCAAAGGTTTTCATAACCACAGATGTCAAAGCAACCGGTCTGTAGTCATTCTGACCTACTACAGGCAGTCCCCGGGTTACGTACGAGATAGGGACTGTAGGTTTGTACTTACATTGAATTTGTATGTAAGTCGGAACAGGTACATTATTTTAATAAACGCTATTGTTGACCAACTGTAACCAAGTGCTCTGCCAATGAATGATGGAGTTTCACCTCTCTCTGACCTTTTTATTATTTCTGCTTTATTTTCAATGGTGATGGTTTTTCTCTTCTTTACTGTATCACCAGCACTTGCATCAGATTTGTGTTTCAGAGACATTCTTGAAGGGTGATGACAAAAGGTTAAGATGAGCTCTTCTGCACAGCACTGTACACGTTATCACAGCAGGAAGGCACCCGTCAACACGTCTGATATACTGACAAGAGACAACTTCCTGCTATGTGCGCAACAGTACAAGCAGGCTTGCTATTGAGAATGAATGGGAGCGGCGAGGGGCGGTTCATCACCAGCCCACCTCACAGTCACCTCCACTACAGTATGCTGCTTGCAGTGTCCGCTCACCAAGAATGATCACGGTGCGGCCAAAGGCGTGTAGTGAATCGCCCAACCCCAATTCAATAGGCAGCCATCTGAGGCACACTACAATGCTACCCCTGCCGCCCCATTCAGCCACAACCGGGTCACCGCTTGCAGCATTACCAGCTGTGTGTGCTGGGCAGGCAGTGAAAAGCCCCCCTCCGCTCCTTCCAGCCTGCGTCCAGTCAGGAGCAGTAGCTGCGGTGGCGTAGTGGGCGGGCAGCGAACCATTGTCCTGCACACGAGCGATAGCTGTGGCCGAGGTGACTATGGACCACGGGTCACCGCTTGCCGCCGGGAGCCACACGAGGAACAATACACTGCGCGAGCAGCGAAATCGCCCCCCTTCAGCCACCGTTTGCAGCATCCCCAGGCCGAAGATGACAGAGCGGCAGTTACTGAGGCGCATGCGTCGCAGCTGCATCCTCATTCGTAAGTCGCAGGTCGGATGTCCATAACCTGGGGGCTACCTGTATATAAGATTTTTCTGTGACTGGTATGATTGAGGCCTGTTTGAAGAATAAGGGAATTTCACACAGAACTAATGATTTGTTTAAAATCCATATAAAGACAGTGGCCACTTGATCAGCACAGATTTTTAAGTAGGAGGTTGAGACACTGTCTGGACCTGCTTCTTTCTTGGTGTTTTGTCTCTTAAAGAGCCAGCACAAATTCTCTTCACACAGCTAGTACATGATGAGTGGGTAAAATGTGAGAATGAATATGTACACTATATGTGAACAAAACTTTTTTAAAAGTAGATAGCCATGACGGCACTTGCTGTGTTAGAGGACCTCCGCAATAGCACATTATTCAGGGAGCTAAATTTTGAAGATTACACTTTTTGACTCATAAGCCGTTATTCGCTGCCAACAACAACAACAACATTTATTTATATAGCACATTTTCATACAAAAAGTAGCTCAAAGTGCTTTACATAATGAAGAAAAGAAAAATAAAAGACAAAATAAGAAATTAAAATAAGACAACATTAGTTAACATAGAAAAGGAGTAAGGTCCAATGGCCAGGGTGGACAGAAAAAACAAACAAAAAAAAACTCCAGAAAGCTGGAGAAAAAAATAAAATCTGTAGGGGTTCCAGGCCACGAGACCTCCCAGTCCCCTCTGGGCATTCTACCTAACATAAATGAAATAGTCCTTTGTAGTTAGGGTTCTCATGGAGTCACTTGATGCTGATGGTCATACAGACTTCTGGCTTTTAATCCATCATTCATTGTTGGAACATCATGGTGCTTTGAGTAGATGGTGGTGGCACAAGCCACTACCAAAAGGACACTGGAAAAGGAAACAGAAGAGAGAGTAGGGGTTAGTACAGATTTTAGAGACACCATGAATAGTTATTATAATGAATTGGATATACAGAGTATCAGGATTTAAATTACAGTGAAGTTATGAGAAGGCCATGTTAAAGTAATGTGTTTTCAGTAGTTTTTTAAAGTGCTCCACTGTATTAGCCTGGCGAATTTCTACTGGCAGGCTATTCCAGATTTTAGGTGCATAACAGCAGAAGGCCGCCTCACCACTTCTTTTAAGTTTTGCTCTTGGAATTCTAAGGAGACACTCAGTTGAGGATCTGAGGTTGCGATTTGGAATATAAGACATCAGACATTCCGATATATAAGATGGGGCGAGATTATTAAAGGCTTTATAATCCATAAGCAGAATTTTAAAGTCAATCCTGAATGACACAGGTAACCAGTGTAGTGACATCAAAACTGGAGAGATGTGCTCGGATTTTCTTTTCCTGGTAAGGATTCTAGCAGCTGCATTCTGCACTAGCTGCAAACGATTTATGTCTTTTTTGGGTAGTCCTGAGAGAAGGGCGTTACAGTAATCTAGTCGACTGAAAAGAAACGCGTGAACTAATTTCTCAGCATCTTTCAATGATATAAGAGGTCTAACTTTTGCTATGTTTCTTAAGTGAAAAAATGCTGTCCTAGTGATCTGATTAATATGCGATTTAAAATTTAGATTACAGTCAACAGTTACCCCTAAGCTTTTTCCGTCCGTTTTGACTTTTAATCCTAATGCATCCAGTTTATTTCTAATAGCCTCATTGTATCCATTATTGCCAATCACTAAGATTTCAGTTTTCTCTTTATTTAATTTGAGAAAGTTACTATTCATCCATTCTGAGATACAAGTTAGACATTGTGTTAGTGAATCAAGAGATTCGGGGTCATCAGGTGCAATTGATAAATACAGCTGTGTGTCATCAGCATAGCTGTGGTAGCTCACGTTGTGCCCTGAGATAATCTGACCTAATGGAAGCATGTAGATTGAGAAGAGCAACGGACCCAGGATAGAGCCTTGTGGAACACCATATTGGATATCATGTGTTAAAGCATCCTTATGAACTTCTTTCCCAGTGAGATCTCTACTATGCATAATCGCACTATTCTAAGTGAGGGTGTAGGTTTTCTCTGTGCTTGGGTTCCTTGCGAATGAGACCTTTCAGTGTAAACTTGCAGACAGACAGGGGGTATTCCCTGTCTGTTTTTTGATGTCTGATTTATTAACTGCTCATTTTTACAGCCTGTCAAGCAATATATTTTGATTTTCCAGTAACCTAAGTGCTCTGCATGCAGGATATTTTGTTTATTTTAATTATCATTATTAAATAGTAGTTTCTATATTGTTTCTTCTGTAATTTAGCGTTCAGTTTGGTTGCAGTATAGTTTTTTGAACTTTCGACCATTTCTATTTTAATTTTAACTTTTGGTTAATATTATATATTTTGGGAATTCAACAAATTTGACCAATGATTCTTCAGTTATACTTAATCTTGTAACTATGTACAGTATGCTTCCAAAACAGCATCTTCACAGCTATGATCATTTCTTTGCTGTGTGTCCATGTTCAGAAACACCTTCTGTCCAGACATTAGGTTACATAGCCATATAGAGCAGACAGTGGTGGTTCTAGACCATTTCAGCTGGGGGGACAGACTCGGGCCAGTTATTCTATTAGAGGGACCAGATACATTTGACCTTACAGTTCTGTATTTAATCATCACAGCAGATTACAGGAATTAAGAAGCAAAAGACAATTATGAAACACTATATATACAACAGTATTTTGTTAATTCAATGTTTATTTCAGAAGCGTAATATTTTTACATTTGTATTCTGTAGAACTATTATGGTTTTTATTCTAACATTATGTATCGACATATTTACATCACTTAACAGAGCTTATATGATCTTCTTGTGTTTAGTTTTAATCATTACATTTTCATTTTGTTTTTTACATCAATTGTATTCTGCGATTTTTATTGTTTCTTGAAAGCAGATTAACAAACTGATCTAGATTCAATGCTCTTGCCCTCCTTTACTCAATGCATAGATGACATGAATTCTACAATACAGGGTCATCATGCCATTCTGAGGTTTCCTTTGTAAAATTTGTCAGAACTAATGTACCATATATACTCTCATTTAAGTTCTCCCGCGGATAAGTAGAGGCTTGATTTTACCGTATAATTTCCGGTATTTCATAATATTGGTCATATAAGTCAAATGCGGAAAACTCACGCTATTGGTCCAAGAGATTATGATATGCTAACGCCCACCTGAGAGAGCAAATTGCCTTTTTTTCTATGTATTGTGCCTACGTGACCACACAGTAATAACCAAACTATTCCGAAATGATATTTGCATTGTTTTGTGGTGTTTGTATCTCACATCCTCACACACCTTTATCATAGGAGCATCACTTATCTATGATGGAGTGTTCAATCGGAAGAAAATATGAAGCTGGTTTTAAATTAAAAGTCATTCAAGCAGTGAAAGAAATTGGTAACTGCACTACTGCAACAAAATTTGATGTGTCTGAGAAACTGGTGCGAGATTAGAAGAAGCAAGATGTTAAAAAAAAAAATTAAGTGTCGCATTTTTGAACAGGCGTATAAGTCAGGGTCTGATTTAATGATTATTGTTTCGGGTTTCAAGACCCGACTTATACACGAGTATATACGGTGGTTCATGCCCCAGGTCGTTCATGTTTGATCCGTTGTTTTCTAACATACGAAAACAGATCCTCCTCTTTGAGAAATGCACCACTTTTATGTTTTAAGCTTTGGGTGCCATTCTTTATGTCATAGGTTTTGCTAGATATCATTTACTAAACTCAGCAAGCATCTAATCTAAGACAGGGATAAAAAAAGTTTACACAGAACTTTAAGAAGAATCTGACCATTTCTGATCTACAGAATTGAGTGCAGTATAGTTTCTGCAAATTTGAGAGCTTAACCTTTTTTGTCATTTTGCAGCTGACTCTACTATAATATTACATTGCTCAACCATTTTCAACACTTCATTCCACAAGGTATCAACAAAACTAAATCAAGACTTTTGAAAGGCAAAGTAAAGGAGATTATAACATTTTGAACAGAAGTCTGGTAGCTCCGTAAACTTATATAGAACTAACTGTGTAAGCCCGTGCTGTAAAAAGCCCGGGGTCCTAGAAATTATTGAAATCGTCAGAAAAATAATTGAAATGTAGAGATGTCAGGTAATTGAAAGGAACTACTCTGGGCATCTCTCTCCTAGGAGGTTTCGCTTTGCTGACGTGCTTGAATCGCTTGTGTATTAGCAGCGGGAGGAAAAGTAAAAAGGGATACCGTTTTGCCGATGTTAGCGGCTAAGCGGCTGTCTTTCTTCAGAGGTTTCATTTTGCTGACATGCTTGCCTCGCTTGTGTTATTAGCAGCTAAATGAGTTTTCTGTTTCCTCAGAGGTGGAGCCCTTACCCGGACTCCACCTCTCACTTCTGGGCCGGGCAGACGCACACACTTCCACGTGTAGACGTTTATGTATAAGACAAGACAAACAATAAACTATAAATCTAACGGTACTAGCAAGACCTCACACTTCAACAGATCTATTGCAGAGGCTTTCTTGGAATATCTCTTGCAAGAATCATTTAACAACAGGCAGTCTAGTCATAATATTATGCAGAGCCATATACTGACCGGCCCAGCGAGTGTTGCTTAGCCTGTGAAGCTCTCTTGATGCGCCTTCGTACCTCTCTCTCTGTACATTAAGCCACTTCTGATGCACATAGGACCCAGATGTGAATATATACAATATTTCTACCAAGAAAAAGAACTATTTTACCTCAGGGACAGTTTTGACTGTATCCACTAAAACTAAATTTAATCATTGTGCACTGCAATGCATGTGAAATTCAGGTTTTTCTTTCTCTTTATTGCAAGCTTGGATTCCTGTATATTTGACATTCATGACAGAGGCACCATCATATGCTTGGGAGACTAAGTTGTGTCTGTATTAAAGACCATAACGTTCTAGTATGTATATAATTTTGTCAGTAAGTCCTGCTGCATTTACTTGCTCAGTTGATTCAAGGTGGATGGTGCTTTCATGGATCGCTCTACTGAAATAGTACCCGAGTACCAGAGATATCTGTTCTTATTTTTTTAAACATTTTGTTTCATCAGCCATGATTTTAAAGACCTCATTCTCTTTCACTTCTTCTATTATTTTTGTTCTTATTATGTCTGCCAAACAACTCAGCACATCATTCTGAATTACTTTGCTGGTATACTTTGCATTTTGAATAGAAGTCAACCTCTTTGCCAGACTTGTCATGCTGAGCAATTGCTAACTGCTGTTTTCTTTAGCCTGTTTGTTGTGATCTTTGTTTAACTAATGTTGCATTATTTTTCAAAGCTAGCTGTTAGTCCCCCCATGCAGCATTACCTCTTTATGCTGTTCAGACTTTGTGTGCATTGCAAATACTCCCTCGTTGTAAATTGCTTTTTTCCAGTTGTTAAATCCTGATGGTGAGTCAAATACAGTCTCTGAGCTTTTTGGGAGGGCTAAAGTGTCTGCAGGCGTGACAATATGTAGAGTCCAAATTTTTTTGAGTATTCAAGCCAGGGGTGAATACTCTACCAGACCATCTTGAAACATCTTCTCCTGTCTGCTATCAATATCTTTGGGTATAGTTTCAAAACTGGTTGCATCAGTGGATCATACATTTGCTGATATCTGCAGATTAGGACAAGCACTAAGAAACACATCTACACATTATGGCAGAGTGTCAGAGAACATCTCACATCTCATCTTAAACCTGACGGATTAGTGCTGGTAGAAGCACAAGGCTTCTGTTTTCATCTTATACTCGGCTTTCATGTCACTCTCAGCTTTACTATCAAGTCATTCACCTGTCCCTCTTTGTTCTGTTGTACTACACTGCAAACCAGCTGTCTCTCCAGCTGAATAACCTTCCTGCTCTCTATCTCCTGGCTCTTTGGCTGTCTTTGCACATGAATCATTTGGCACTGAATGACTTTTCTTACCCTTATCTTTCTTTTTTCAAAGAAATACATTATGTCCTTTTTTCTCTTCATTTAGAAACATTAAAAAGCAAAACAAATGATAAGCCAAATGTCACATGAAATTCTTAGACCATAGCATTACAATTCAAAGCTGATGAAATACTTTTTTTAATGTTTATCTGTTGGGCTTATAAATTACAGAACTTAAGTTCAGGTAATTATCTTCTTGTAAAATATTATTTTAATTCATAATGTGAAATATAAATGGTCAAAGACGGTTTGCTTATCTTTAACAGTTCACTGTAATTTACCACTGTGCTTTCTTTTATCACAATTTTGTCCGCCAGCTCACATAACAACACACTAAATAACAAGACTCGTTAGAATTGGCTAACTTACTCATGGAAAATAAAAACAAGGTTGTTTTAAAATATTCAAATCACCCTTACAGTACAGTATATGGAGAGTTGCTTGTTTTTATGTCACTTTTCACCAATTTAACTTGACTTGTGCGCCTGCCTTAAGAGTTCCAGTAAAAAATGTTTTTTCTTTTTGTTCTACCTGTTCCCAGTGTATAAAAATTTGCTCACATATATTTTCTCAGACCCAGGTAGCCTCCGCATTTAGGGGGACCACCAGGGGACCATGCTTATTGTCACTGGGGCACTGGCCATCCTCACTCCCCTCAAGTACTGCCAGTAAGTGCAGCCCTTTAGAGAAAGAAAGGACAGTCAACAGCAGTGTTCCCTCTCAGGCTGGAGTCACCAATTGGCAGCTCATTCTGCCAGATTAACCCCTTCTGTAAATTTTCTTCAGCTCTGGGTCATTCTCCTCTAATGCTTTTTTTTCAGTTACATTAAAGTCATGTAGAATGTGTAAATGTCAGGCATCTTTGAAATCAGGCATGTGCAGAGAGATTGAAAAGAAACAGGAACTCAATTTACGTGCTGCTGTTTACCGGCAAAGGTTTTACTATTGTCTTATTTATATTTGGCACATCCTTTTAAACTGTTGGTGTGGGAATTTAATGACTCCTTAAGAAAAGATATTTAAACATAAAGAAACTAAATAATCAACAAGGTTAACATAAACAATGAGCAAATGGGACACACAAGAGATATTTAAACCCAGCCAGAGGAAGAACCCTGGCTGAAATATAACGAAAAGAAAATACCAGCTGCTCAATTAAAGAAGGTTGCTGCCTATAAAAGTTGTTCCAAAACTTTTTAAGAATCAAAAATATAAAACCGGGCGGTGCAGTGGTAGCGCTGCTGCCTCGCTTCCCGGGTCCTCCCTGCATGGAGTTTGCATGTTCTCCCTGTGTCTGTGTGGGTTTCCATGGGTGCTCTGCATTTTGTTTAGTGCAGTTGCTTTATTTGCAGTGTCTTGTTTGGTTCTGCATTTTCGCCTTGTTAGTGCTGTTTCTTAAACATGCTATAGCATTCTTGTCCTTTCTTTTTTTCATAGTGTGGCAGTCATTGACAAGAGATCAGTCTTAGCAGGCAGCTACCTATGAAGGTAGCATCTGGCGGTGTGCATCTGTCTTATATATTTTGTCCAAATTATAAAGCATGTGATTCACAGCATCTGTTAGCTCATTTAGTTTGAAAAGCACCAACATGATAGATATTAAAATAGTTAAGATTGACTGCATAAACACTCTGATTTCAATTCTGATTTGCTTCCAATGACAAGCTTTTTTTTGTTCTTTTTTTTTTTTAATCAGGTCTTGCTCTTATGAAAATTCAAGAATGTACACCTACATCCAACACAATATGCAGTGTTTTGCCTGGGTATTTCTGCATAGTATCTTCTGGTAGCAGCTGTACTATTGGCCAGAAACATCAAAGCTGCAGTCCAGGACAGTTTATCTCAAGAAAAGGTAAATATAAATTTATTCATTCCTTGTTACTAAATGCTTGTTCTGGAATTAGCTAAAGTCAAACAAGTCTTCCTGCCTTTGAGACTGAGATGAACAGTTCTTACCTTTACCGTTTATCACAGTAATCTTGTTTTTATGGTTATTATGAACAGGAATTTAGAACTGAAAGCTTTGTGGAAGTACTCACCTCCTGTTTCTCCACTGCTGTCTTTTGTGTACCATTCTGTTGATTAGTATTACTATCCTGTCTACTGACACTTGTAAAGTAAAACCCTAGGATAGAGAAACTCTTGTGCTTGGACTACATGATTCACTTCTCACCTCCAAGTCACTTTCCAGCAAAGAATGGAAACTACTACATTTACATTTATTTGCTTTGTAAATGCTTTTATCCAAAGCGACTTACAAAACAAGTAAACACAGTCAAGTAACATTAGGCTACAACCTGTTTGTTCAGTAAGTGTAGTAGGACAGGTAACAAAAAGTTGATTGCCACAAGTGATAAAGATGTAATTACTAATAAATATACAATCATGGATTATAATCACTAAAGAAATTAAACTTAGTCTAACAACAAATTAACTAACAATATGAAATATCACAGAGCAAAGAGTTTTTTTTTTCTTATCAATTAAATATTCATAGAATAGATGGGTTTTCAGTTGCTTGTTAATTTCATTGAGGGAGTCATCAATACAAGTGGAGGTGGGTTGCTTGTTTCACCAACTAGGAACAACACAGGAAAAAAGTCTGAATTGAGACTTGATACCACATGGAGGCAGCATCACCAGACGCTGTTCTCTGGCAGACCTGAGTTGCCAAGAAGGAGTATAGGACTTCACTAGTGTCTCCATATACTATGTCGTGCTGCTCACCTTGGCATATACATGTGAAAATCGCATATTTTACTACTAAAACAGAGCATACAACATGAAACTTGTGACTTATTTAAAAGAAGACAAACTTAGGTATTTAAAAATACAATTACTGTTTTTTGATTGATTTGTGGGTTTATTGCAATATACATAAAAAACTTCAAAATATGGCAGTGTCCCACTGGTGGGACACATCATGCATATTACAGCCTATTTCAAAAGTTTCAGTCTTGTTTTCACCATGGTCAAAACAGAAACAGCCCAAAATTATTGTGGTAATAACATTCTAATACCCATTTATATATGAAATAATATAAGCATTATCATTTTAGAGGTTGATTTTCACTATATTAACTACACCATTCTTTATTAGTGGGTTGAGAATTATGCAGGGCCGGTGGATGAGTCAAGGGTCAAGCATCTTGGATTTAAATCCTATGTCCAGTCATTGTCTGTGTGGAGTTTGGATGTTTTTTCCCCTGTCTGAATGCATTTTCCTCCTGCATCCCCAAAGCCATTCAGGTTAAGTTTACTGACAACTCTAAACATTAGCTATTTGTTGGTGTAATTGTGGACAGTTGTATTAGGGGTCCCTGCAATAGTCAAGCACTTTATCTGGGTTAGTTCCTGCCTTATTACCTTATACTACATGATGAACTCTGTCCTCTGCAAGTCTGATTTTGATTAAGTGGGTTTGAGAATGTTCTGTAATGTTAAGTCAGGTTCTGATCGTTCATGTTTGAGCTCATTATTTAAACAAGTTGTTTTCAAAACGTACAAAACATTTTTCTATTCTGAAATTAGATATGGTGTCCTTCTGGCTTTTTCTTTGGGATTGATGCTATTTTCTCTGTATATACTACAATTACAAATTATAACATTTATTTTTCTACACATCACGCTCAACTGTACCTAATAATTAAAATTTTAAGATTCTAATTGGATGAGTGATGTCCATATCCTAAAAAAACATAAGTCTGTTAGCATTAACAAGTACGGTAACAGCAAACCTTACAACTGAAAGGTCCTGAATATTAGTTTTGATGAATCTGCATGCAATTTAGGCTTAACTTTTGACAATAATCTATTCCTTACTACTCATATTAGTACATAACTCATGTTTGTCATTTTCTTGTTTACTTGTAGTAAATTTAATTTGGTTAATTACTGTCCGGATTAAAGAAAGTTCATGTATTTGTCTCAAGTAGAATTCACTACTGTAATGCATTATAACTAGCTAGTTTCTAGCTTGTAATTAATTCAGCATAATAACGTATGGATCATTTATTAATATGTCTCTATAGATCTTCTTTTTAAACCTTTGCTTTGATTTCGAATTAAGGTAGTACAAAGTTTAAATCTTCCTTATACATAAAGGTGTCAGTGTCAATTTGAAATGACATAGGAACTGTTTAAACACAATTTGAGGTGATACTGAGAATTAGAATAATATGTTTTTATGCTCTATTCATTTTGTATTTCAGGAAATGCAAAAGAAGACACACAGTGTGAAGACTGTCCAGAAAATACATACTCAAATGGAACATTAACTAAGTGCGAGAAACATATCAAGTGAGCCTTTTTTAAATTTACACAGCAGAAACTTTATAATTTTTTTTGTTTTTGAATAACTTTTTTTTATTTTTGTAAAAAGAACTTTAAATTATATGCAGTCAATTTACTTGTAATATTTGGTTCATTCATTTAGCACAAAAAGTTGAGAACTTGAACTACCATAGTATTATTTCAACAGTTAACACTAGAATCACTGAAGCCTATGAAAAAAAAACGTAATCCCGGGCCACCTTAAATTCCTTCGCACCTCTACATCAGCGAATTTTGTTTTGCAAATGTGTCAATCAGCACAAGCAGCAAGCAGCCTGCTATTCCATCCCCACCCCTCGACAGAGCTGAAGTCAGTCGCAAAATTCTCAGAGCTCAAGTGTGTTTATCTGGGTGTGGTGTGCCTGGAATTGTATTGGGTAAATAATATATTGTTATTTGGAATACATACATTTCATGTATGTTCCGCATCTACAACTATCTGTGTAAATGTAGGATGACAGGATATGCAAAGCAAGAAATGCTGAACACATACCTAAAACAAACTTTTTCATTATTATATTATTAATGATGTGAAGTGTATAATGTGTGAAGACTTTAGTCTAAATATCAAATAAACAAGTGTGCTTTTATTCAAGAATATAACCAAAAGAAAAAAAAATCATTCAGTTTACATGTTGGTGTCAATGAGTCAACCCAAGCTCAAATGTCAATCGACAGAAAGTTCAGCATTCTTGGATGGTGCAGAGGTTAGAACTGCTGCCTTATAACCAAAAGGCTCCGGGTTTGAGTCCTGGCACTCCACATTTTGAGTAGTGAGCTGCTGTTATTATTACTATAATATAATAAAAACATACTGTACATTTGATTTGAGTCTGTAGCACCCAGTGTAAATTTTGGCTACTTATAAAAGTTAGCTCTTTTATTTTATTTTTCAGTTTTATTCTGTCAGTGATGTTCACGTGGTACAATGAACTTGCCTCTCCCTCTCTGAGTTGATGCTGTTTATCTCACAGTTGGTGCTGAGGTTGATGCCTGCTCAGAATTATTTGTTGTACAGGCAATCAAAGATACGATGTCCTGTGACTGCTATCAGACTATCATATGGCATTTGTGCTTTGACAACAAAGACACCCATGTAGAACGTGTGAAAAATGACAGATTTGCTGCAATTTTGGACATCTGGCAACAGTTTGTTGAGAGCTGTGTTTTGAGTTACAACCCAGGGCATAGACTTTCCGAGTCTGTGGTCATAAAGCTTATGGAGCCATTTCTGGACAAAGGCAGAACTGTAACAACAGACAGCTTCTTCACAGCACTTTCACAAGCTAATAGACTGCTTCACTACAACACAACTGTGCTTGGCCCCATAAGTAAAATAGGACTTCCACCTGAAGCTATAGTCACTTTAGTACGTGAGCAATTCGCTACGCTAGTGTTTAGATCTGACAATGCCATGCTGACAGTGTATGAGCCCAAAAAGAAGTCTATCTGCATACTCGGTAACATGCACCATAATGCGGAGTTCAGGCAAGATCGAAAAAAAAACGTGTAAATGATAACTCATGTTCAAATGGCATAGCATTTTCAAATAGTTATGTTTTCATGTATGAATATGTGTGTGTATGCGCGAGAAAGGCAGAGACAGATTTGATCTCATTCAAGTGGTTACTGGAATATAAAATAAACACTTTCGCAAAGGTATAATGAAACAAGTGTACTTTTATTCAAGAATAAAACTGTATAACAAAAAATTCAAATGACAACAAGATACCAAGAAGACATGATTCACCAACATTTGTGTGTCTGCTTATATCCTTTCAGCGATATCTTTTACAGGTAGAAAAACTTTACACTGGCTGTTACAGACTGAAATCAAAGGCTTCTTCTTTTTGGGTGCATAGCATGGCGTCAGCATGGCACTGCCAGATCTAAACACTAGCGTGGTGAATTGCTCATGTACATTTGGTTATAAGACAGCAGTTCTAACCTCTGCACCATCCAAGAACACATATTAATTTTCTGTCGATATTATTATTATTTTTATTATTTACCCTATATAGCTCCAGGAACATCACTCCCAGATAAACAAGACTTGAGCTGGGAGATCTTTTTGCCCTGCAACTTTGGGTGGGATGGGATAGCAGTCTACTTGCTGCTTGTGCTGATTGACACATTTACAAAATAAAAGACATTGATGGAGAGGTGCGAAGGAATTTAAGGTTGTCTGGGATTACGAGTTTTTTCGTAGCCTTTAGGGATTCTATTGTTAATGACACAATGATGGAAGTAGAATTCCTTCCTCCTGTATAGTTGTGTAATGTCACTACAGCTTTGCTTCCTTCAGGATACTGTGGTCACATGACACTGGACTTCCTGTCCATGGGTGATCTTTTGTTCAAGGACTGTAAGTAAGGAGACTTGAATGAGCGGATGTAATGGGCTCTTTGCATGAAACTTCCTCTTTCCTGTGAAAAGGAGCCCAAGTGCTGCCCTTTTTTCCAACCCCTCTGTGTCTACAGAAGCTAGTCTTCATAAAGCACTCACCATATTCACGTTTTACACTGAGCCCCAACTTAGTTCAGTGTTAGCAGAGTGCATCAGCCCACTTAATAGCAAACGTTCTCAGTCCACTGCAGCATACAGTGGAACCTCAGGTCACGACTGTAATTCGTTCCAAAACTCGGGTCGCAACTCGATTTGGTTTTGACCCGAAGTAATTTCCCCCATAGGATTGTATGTAAATACAATTAATCCGTTCTGGACCGTATGAACTGTATGTAAATATATTTTTTTAAAGATTTTTAAGCACAAAAATAGCCAATTATACCATAGAATGCACAGTGTAATAGTAAACTAAATGTAAAAACATTGAATAACACTGAGAAAACCTTGAACAGAGAAAACTAACATTGCAAGAGTTCACGCTACAGCCTTAGGAACCGCTCGCTGTAAACACTTTTTTTTAATGAGTTTTAAGCACAGGGAAAAAATGAAAATTTGAAAAATCCTTAATTTATACAAACACTAACCATAAACAACCAAGAAAACTAACCTTGCATGAGTCGAGTTCTGGCATGAAGGAAGTGAGCAGGAAACTGGGTGTAGAGGAGGTTACAGTTTTGAGGTAGAGTCCCTCTGCGCGATGCACGTCTGACCGAGCACAATGTACTGTACAGGGAGAGACTGAACACATGCAGATATCATCAGCACGTACGAACCAGAAGGGAAACGAAATAGAGCACAAAGAGTTCACAGTGAATGTACAGTGAGGGACTGAACACGTGCGGAAATCATCAGCACGTACGAACCAGAAGGGAAATGAAATAGAGCACAAAGAGTTCACAGCTAATGCACAGGGAGAGACTGAACACGTGCAGAAATCATCAGCGCATAAGAAACAGAAGGGAAACTGGCTTGTTCGTCACCTGAGTGTGTGGTCGTGAACAGATGCAAAAGTTTGGCGAACTTTTTGGTCATAACCCGATTTGTATGTGTTCCAAGACGCTCGTGACCCAAGGTTCCACTGTACCTTGTTTCCCAGTCAATCACTTTCCAGATAAGGAACAATCTGAGTCAGTGCGGCTCCAAAGTCATTCCCTGGTGCATTGATTTGGAGAAAAAAAGGTGAATAAAGGCTAGAAGTAGCAAGAATTGTTGCGAAAATTAGGTATACCATGGAATGCCTGTTCTGCCTGACTATTCCACACTGCCATATTCTGAGTCCTCTTTGTTGTGATGTCTGTTAAAGGGACAAACCTTGATAGTAACCTGCTAACCCCAAGAATTCTTACACTTGCCTGTCAATAAGATTTTCTGCCCTTTGTATAGGGTAGACACCAAATCACGTGACCTGGTTAAATCATTATAAAATCATTATAAAACAGACAGAAATCTGTATAAAATCTCCAGGACCCATTGGGCTTAGTGGAACTCGGCCATGGGCTAGAGCTTTCTAGTACAAATGTAAGATCAAGAATTTTTATTATTTCCATTTCGAATTAATTTTCTCTTGGGGAGATGATAATGCATTTGTGCAGTGTGAACGAACTGTTGGTTATAATTTTGTGCAAGGTCATGTGAGTCAAGCCTGATTTGGTATCTCTTATATATATTTCTCTTCTGGTCTGTCCCGCTTCCTCTTCAAAAGCGGTCCCGCCCACATGCATCCGACACGGCATTTCTCGATTGCTACTCATCCTCTTCCAAACCCTTCCCCACGCTGCCTGCGGCTCCTCTTCAAAACCGGTCCCGCCCACACACAACCGACATGGCATTTCTCGATTCCTAGTCGTCCTCTTCCAAACCCTTCCCCACGCTACCTGCGGCTCCTCTTCAAAACCGGTCCCGCCCACACGCAGCCGACACTGCATTTCTCGATTCCTATTCCTGCTGTTCCAAACCCTTCTACACGCTGCCTGAGGCCTCCTATACACCCCCACACAGCTTTTCTCGATTCCTATTCCTCCTTCAGACTACCGCGTTCCCCGATCCTCTCTCATGACCCCATTGGTGTCACGTCACCGCCCTATATCTAGCCTGACCGCGTGACCTTTCACTTCAGCCATGTGTGTACCTGGGAGTCTTTTCTGTAGCCTGCTACAGGAAGGTACTCTGTCGACCATTGGCATTGGTTTCACTCCTTCCTATTTTCGTTATACTGCGACGGTTGTTTCCTAAGCCTTTGTTCTAAAATGAACGACAGTATCCCTAATTTCCACCAAATACTGCCTGTTATCTTTCCACGGTTCTCAAGCCCTAACCGTTGCCTCTTCCATCAACAAACACAGGCTGTGGAACGAAATGAAAGTCCTAAAACTCACAAAAAACATGAGAGCTCTCGAAAGTGAAACTCAATTTGTTCAATGGCTTCTTCAAATTTGGGAAGGTAAAACTAGAGACACGGCAGAACTACCTTCTCAATGTTTACCACAACAACAAGACCCAGTTGCTCAACTTTACAGTGATATTAATTTCTCGACTGTGACTCCCCAAGAACTTGCTGCAAGAGCAATACTGAGCGTCACAAATGATGATTCTCTACATGTTAACAACAAAGTTCTTGATCTTATACAGGGTGAAAAAGTGACCTTCAAGAGTGTAGATACAGTAGTCAGTGACGATCCTAATGATCAACTAACGTACCCACAGGAGTTTTGACTAGGGATGCACCGATATGGGAATTTTGGACCAATGCCGATATCCGATAATGTCTATGTACTTATCTGCCGATGCCGATATACATATTTATAAGATACAGAGAAAAATTACACTTGATCTGTCTGAACAAGAATTACAGACAAAGTGAACATTTATTTGTATAACAATTTTGCACACCACATTCAATCATTAAAAACAAATGATATCTGCCACATTTGGCTGGCTACCTTTTGGTTATATGGGAAACAGTTTTGCAAGTTGTTGCTTTAAATAACACTCTTCTCTTTCTTTTTGATGGAACAAATACAACAAATTCAACAATAATCGAAAAAATGAAAACTGAAAAAAAATGGTAAAATGTACAATGACAATGAAATAAGCAGTACCACTTAAGAATAACAACTTTTGCAGATTATTTACAATCATTAAAATGGCTTCTGCTCAACCACATTTGGCTGGCTGTCTGATCCTTTGTTTTACAGTCTGCAGTATTAAATACCACATAACTTTTTTCTTTCTTTTTGATGGAATAAATCTAACCAATCTATAATTTTAAAAAACAGAAAAGCGTACAACAGTAAAGAAATGAATAACTTTTTTTCTGGAGTCTTATCATTCTTTTCTATTTTTTAAGCATGATGAGGAGGTTTTTCTTAACGAACAAGAGCATCTCTGCCTTGTCACATTAGAAGCCAAACTGAATAATCTCTCGCTGTCCACGCTAGTACATGGAGCTGACAGTGCTACTTTGGCAATGGTAGGAAACCGACTCCAGTTGTTGTTCCAGTATTTCAGTGGATTTTCATTCCTTGGGATTGGTGCTTCAGAAAGAAATCCTTGCACCTGCCGAGTAGCATGCATACATATACAGTATTATATTCTGTGTCATCTTTCATATCTAAAAGATAGATCTGCATTTTGGCTTTTACCAGGACTGTCAGATTAAGATTAGAATCCTTACAATAAAAATAAGTAACTGGCATTTGAATTGAATGCATGTCTGTATTGTATTTGGTGTTTTTTGAAACATTTTATTATTAATATTTTTGCTTTTCACTGCAGATCAGGGGTGCCCACACTTTTTTGGCTTGCGAGCTACTTTTAAAATGACCAGGTCGAAATGATCTACCTACAATAAATATGCTCTATATATACGTATATAATATAATATATACTGTATATATATTAAAATATATATATATATATATAAAATATATACTGTATATATATAAAAAAATATATATATACATATTATATATATATATATATATATATATATATATATATATATATATATATATATAAATATTTTTTTTAAAAATGGGTGTGTTTAACACAGAAGATGCCGACCATTTAACTAATGACTAATAACAATATGGGTTAACAATTTAGAAACACGTATAGGCTGATCCTAAAAACTTACGTGCAAAAACAGATCTGTAAAATCCCACAATAGTGTCCAGCACGTCTTAAGTAACATGAAGCCAAGGTTAGTGCGAGGTAAAACCAACAACCGCTCTTTTACATTCGATTGCCGTTTTTCTTTCTTGCCTTCCAAGATTTTTTATACATTCGAATTATGTTAGAATAGTGATATTCGATCCGACAGCAAACTAGTTATTTACTTAAAACAATGTTGTAAAGATCTCCACAGAGCTTTTTTTTTTTTTTTTTTTTTTTTTTAAACTCACCTCTGTTGTCATCTGGCTGTTTTCCTGAGGCATCAATTTGTTTTCTTCAAGAATTTCGTTGTACATTTCAAAGAGTGTGCATGCCACCTCGTCATTTCTCTTGGCCCTTTTCTGTTGTGGACCATCTATCTGTGATTCAGTCGTTTGCATTTCGTTCGATGCAAGTTCCATCTGAGGTTGCAACATTTTGAGTGCCAGTGATTTTACATCTGCATCGAAATAGCGGTCTTTGTATCTCGGGTCTACAATAGTGGCAACACAGTACATGGATTCTATGTAAAACTCAATGAAACGATTGTTTAGAGCCAACGAGAGAGTGCCTTTACTGGTTTTGACTCCGAAGTCAGTATGCGTCAACACTCGTTTTAAAGCATTAACTGAGGGAATAACGTTAGAAGCCAAGGCTTCAGACTGGCAAATTTCTTTTGTCAGTTGTTTAAATGGAGCAAGGAGTGTGATTATGAACCCAAGGGTTCTTTTCTGCTCCAGCAAGCTTTGCAGCATATAGAATGTGCTGTTCCATCTAGTCGAAACGTCTTTCTGAAGCATTTTCGGCTGCATACCAAGTTCAGTTTGTATAGTTTTGAGACGTGAGTTGGCTAATTGTGAATGCTTAAAGTGACCGACTATTTTTCTGCCGATCGCTATTGTATCCGAGACGCTGCGCTGGGAAAGTACGCCATCGTTCACATCAAGCTGTAAAGTATGAGCCATACATGGCAAACTTGGGATCCCGCATTCCTCCATAGCCTTTGCAACGTTGCGTTCATTGTCTCGTAATACTACATGAACATTCTCTTTAGGTATTTTCCATGTTTCAAACATTCTTTTAAACGCCACAGAGAGTGCAGCACCCGTGTGTGATCCAGAGCATTCTTGGGGATGAAAGATTGCTTTCTGCAATTGAAACTTGCGGTCGATCCACTGAGCAGTTAAACTAAGCATATTAATAGCACTCATATCAGATGTCCATATATCAGTGGTAAAGCTTATGGCTATGACATCTTCAGCAAGGAGTTTGTGCACATGACTTTCCACAATCTTATGTAACTCTAGAAGCGCTATGTCAGAAAAATAACGGTGACTGGGTATCTGGCAACAGGGCTCAAGATGCTCAAGCAGCCTTCAAAATCCTGTATCTTCTACAACAGAAAATGGCTGATCGTCCAGAGCAATAAATTCCATCACTTTTGCAGTAATTGTTTGAGCTTTAGGGTTATCGTTATCAAATTTCTTTGATTTTTCAAGTAACTGATCAACACGTTGAGCAACTGCAGTTTTTGATTTTGTGCGCGGTGGCGCAGGATTCTCCTCTTTTGCTCTGAGGAATTCTGTATATTTGTCAGGATGGCGTGTCTTCAAGTGTGTAATTAAGTTGATGGTATTGAAATTTCGCACTTTGGTCCCTCCGCGCAAAACATTAGTTGAACAAGTGTTGCAAATGGCATATTTTATGTCACTCTCACTCACTTTGAAAAACTTCCACACCGCAGACATTTTCACACAGTAGCCCAGCGTCGCCTAAACGTCTGCCACATCCAGAACACAGTGAATGCGTCATCAATATCGGTTCGAATTATCGGTCCAATTTAGTCATCAGTTTGATGCCGATAAAATTATTTTAACCAATTATGTGCCGATACAGTATAAATCCGATATTATCGTGCATCCCTAGTTTTTACACACCCTCACACCAACTGCCATGCCTTCCCATATCCTTCATCTGAAGGTGGGAGCTGTAGTTATGCTCCTCCCAAATATTATGCCATCAAAAGGTCTTTGCAACGGAGCAAGATTCATCGTTACCCGAATACATACAAATATTATTGAGTGCAAACTGATCGCTATCCAAAATTCTGAAACAGTCCTCATTCCCAAAATCTCTCTCCTTCCTTCTGACACCAATCTCCCTTTTAAATTTAAATGCACACAATTCCCACTCAGATTCACCTTCTCCATGACTATCAACAAGTCCCAAGGACAAACGTTTGCAAAGATTTGCGTTAATCTACAACAACCAGTCTTTAGCCATGGTCAGTTGTACGTGGCTTTTTCTACGGTTAGATCTTTCGACTCATTATCTGTCGTCTCCACCAAAACACCTATTCACAACTCCGTCTTTCAAGAAGTATTTATTTCTTCTTGATTTCTGAATTCCTTTCTCACCGTTTTCCGTTCCTATTCTTACACCGCCGTATGCTACGGTGGGTGTCGGCTAGTCCACAATATTGGCCAAATTATTTGTAATGCTTTGCAAGTGGCTTTTTTGGGTTTTTTTCTTGGATCTTTTATTGAATTTATTAAAAGCATAAAACATTCCATACAATCAAGTCAACCCCTCACCCGTGAGAAAGAGAGGAAGGCTAACAACCAAAGCAAAACTGTTGAGAGCCGTAAAGAGAGAAAGGAGTCTTTTCCCCCAATATAAATGCTTAATCTAAAATGATATTGATTAGGTCATGCCAGGTTTTAAACAAGTTTTGAATAGATCCTCTAAGTGAGAATTAGATTTTTTCCAATTTTAAATAGTATGTAACATCAGTTACCCACTGACTTAAAAGAAGTGGGTTAGGATTCTTCCAGTTGAGCAAGACAAGTCTATGTGCTAGTAGTGAAGTAAGGCAATTACAGTTTGTCCTTAATAATAATTCATTACATTTATATAGCACTTTTCTCAGTACTCAAAGCGCTATCCACACAGGGAGGAACCGGGAAGCGAACCCACAATCTTCCACAGTCTCCACTTTAAGCCCATCTGGGAGTACACCAAACTCAGTTGTTAATGGATTAGGAGGAATTGCGACACCAACACAGTTAGATAGTAATTTAAAAAGTTTTGTCCAGAATTATGTTAATTTGCTACACACCAATAACATGTGGCCCAGTGAAGCTGGGCTCAATTGCAATGTTCGCAGGTTGGATCCTGCCCTGGAAACATTTTGGACAATTTTAAACAAGATAGATGTGCTCGATAAAAGATTTTAAGCTGAATAATTTAATGTTTTGCACATATGGAGCTAGAGTGAATTCTGTGTGCGACTGCCTTCTACTCCATTTCTGAAATGTTGAGTAAAAGATCTTTTTCCCCACTGGGCTCTGAGATCTTTGAAAGGAAGGGACTTTATAATGTTTTTATATATTACAGAAATGCCATCTGAGTCCTTAAGATTGATCAATATCTCTTCTGGAATAGAAATAGGTGGGAGGTGAGGAAAACTGGGCAGGTTTTGTTTAGCAAAGTTTCTAATTTGGAGATAGTGGAAAAATTGTGGCTTTTTTGGGTCGGAAAAGGTTTGTCTCTTAGGTTTATGTCAGAATTTTTGGTGATTAATGCAAGTCTCTGACCTATCTTATCTGCTGATTCATCAGGATCACACCAGGACCAGGACTGTAATAATAATAATAATTCATTACATTTATATAGCAGAACATGATGGACATGTTCCTGGGAATGAAAGTTATGTTGTCATACCACATAATCTACCAGATCCATTTGTTCTTTAACCTCAAAGTATCCTGAGAGCTAAGAGTGCCAGTAATATATGAGTACCATAGCTTAATCCCTTGGTTGGAATTCACAGAACGTGGTCCCATGGTCCTATAGTCTGGCCTGTACCCACTGAGATTTCTTTTGTGTTCTCAAACTTGTGGTACATTTTTCACAAAGCAATAAGGCAGCTTCACAACATATAAAATATTAATTTAAGGTTCTGGCTGTGCCTCCCAACCTTCCTTGACTCCTCTTAATACCTCTTAATGCAGCACCACAAAGGGCAAAAAAAATTTGTGAATGCATGTGGCTCTTTTTGAATGCCTTTCCTTGCAAGACTTCCATTAATTCTCTAGCTGTAGTCATTGAATTACCAACCCAAACATGGATGGCCTTAGGGTATCAAGTAGTACAAATAACGAGTAACAAAATGTATTTTTGCACAGGGGCCAAAAGCTTAAGGGGTATGACAACTTTGACTCCCATTCTTTTAAAAGGAACATCGCTGATGGACAAGAGCTGTTCTTTTGTTGGGGTATCTAATGTAATTGGCACTCAGAATGGATCAAACATTAGCTCCTAACTTGTCCATCGATGCCTAGGCAGTACAACTGGAGCTTTATACACTCCAGAGTCTTGCCAGGCCCCAGCTGACCATCTACCAGATGGGTATGCGCCAGTCTGTAAATTTCACATCAGTACAACTGGTGAACATGCAGAGGCTCACACCATTCACCCTAATAATTATCCACTCAATACACCAGAACATTTATCAACATAAAGTGCAAAGTGTCAGAAGTTGTCCATTTACAGAAATGATGACATTCCTGATTTTTAAATATAAGCAGGAGTTTTTAGATGTGTTTGCATATAATGCACAAATCGCCTATTGCGATAATCCATGTCTATATGTCAGTCTGTCTGTCCACAAGAAAAACTCACCCAAAACAACCCTGGAACAATTTTTGAAATGTGGCATATTTATTCTTCAAAGAAATTTGTCACAATAGTTCGAATTTCATTGAAATATCTTGAACAGATCTAGCCATACACAATTTTAAAATTTCAAAATTTCCCATTGAAAACCATTGGTGAATTTGCAAGCTCATCTATCTTAAAATGAAGAAACATTCTGTGTGACTTCAGCTACGAATTAGTTTACTGTGTTAATTTTATCTTGACAGCAGTTACACCAACTTATATATTTTGCTGTTTTCACTTCCTATAGCTGCTTCTAACTGCTAGATACTGAACTGATAAGTTTCCTTTGGATTTAATTGCTCTATTATCGGCTACAACCTTGACCCGAGAGGCAAGTCAAGTCTCCACCTGGATAAAGGAATGATCACATCTTGTCTACCTGTCACATTCTAACCCTCTGGCTTGTAAATTCTAACAAAATTTTCTTGTGCTTAACAGGCATAAATAATTTCCTGATGGACATGATTTCCTTTCCACCCTTATCTTATGACCTAAGAAATATTTGGCCATCTGGCCACAGGAGTGTCAATTCTCTTATTTACTTGCCATATTCCTAAACTTCACTTTTGTAAATATTGTTGTCCTTCCAGATTACTTTAAAGAAAAGGTATGGGCATTAGCCTTTAATATTTAATTCTCACACTGCCTGCAGCTATCTTATTACATTCTTTACATGCTGAAGCTACCTTTTGCAATATACGATTCAATTTAATTAAGGCTTCCATTACTCATTGGTGTAATTTCTATACCAGCACCAGTGATGATAAAATGTCAGCTGAATAAGGCCTTTAAAAAAAATCACACAGAATGAAGATCAACATATAATTTTTGTCATACAGTACAACCAGTGGTGGAAAGTTACAGATTACAATTACTTTGTTACTGGAGTTAAGTACATTTTTTACATATAGATAGATAGATAGATAGATAGATAGATAGATAGATAGATAGATAGATAGATAGATAGATAGATAGATAGATAGATAGATAGATAGATAGATAGATAGATAGATAGATAGATAGATAGATAGATAGATAGATAGATAGATAGATAGATAGATAGATAGATAGATAGATATGCGAACTTAAGTAGATTTAGCTGTGGATACTTTTGACTTTTATTCCACTACAGTTTTACATGGGGATGTGTTACATTTTATAGTCACATGGATTGTTTGTTCTTTCTGAAAGACTGTTTTCAGTGAATCATAGGAATCGATTCATGAGCACGCACTAATCGATTCAGTAGAGCGCCAACAGGAGTGCTAAAGTGCATGCATGATGTTATCATTATTTTTCATATAGAGCAATGTTTCTTAACTATGGCTTGCATACATGTCTGCCACACATAACTGAATTAAGCAAGTTTGTCCAAGTGCAAATTCTTTATCTAGTGATAAGCCGCAATCTATTATTCATTCCATTGATGGTAGTGCAGTATCCAAAATAATTCCGTTGATGCATTGCAAAGAACTTTCATTTTTGTGGCACTAAAATTTAATAAGCATTCCATCTCACAACCAATAAAACATGAAACTGAGAAGACTGGCAGCAAAGGTACATATAACAGGGTTCACTTGGTCATGAAAAACCTGGAAAAGTTGCATAATTTGAAAAGAGCAATTTCCAGGTCTTGAAAAGTTTTGGAAAACTAAATAAACAAAGAAAGTTATGGAAAAGACATGGAAATCTGATTGACACATCTGTATAATGAAGTAAATGGTTCCTTTAAGATTGAGCGAGAAACGTCTTTATACAGTAACAACTTAAATTTTCGTGCAGGTCTGTAGTAAATCGTCACGCTGCATGTGGTGAGCATCAGAAATGCAGTTTTCTACTTTTGGGCGAGCAGGAGATTCAGTAGCAAAATGTTTAGTAAATGCTGACTTAACAATGTATGGCTTCATTTGGATAAGTATAAGGGGTGGCTTGAGAATGACCAGGACCTGAGACGTGCAAAATGTTGACTGTGTAGTAAAATGCTTGACATATTGAACATGGGAGAGGCAGCACTAACTAGCCATGCAAAGGGGGCTAAGCACCAGGCTGCTGCTGCACGTGAATCATCTCTCAATTCCATGACTGGCTTTTTCCCCCCAAGTCTCCAACCTGACACCTGCTGCCAGCTGCAGTACTTCCCTCTCATCCACCTTCAAACAAGGGCAGATTTCAGACGCTGTGTCCAGAAACAAAGCCCTAACTGCAGAGGTATTGTGGGCGCTAAAGGTGGTAAATTCTCACTTTTCTTATAAGTTGTGTGAAGATACAAAACAGTTATTTCAGGCTATGTTTCCCGACAGCCAGATTGCTGCTAGATTTGCATGCGGTGATCGGAAGTGCTCGTATACAGTAATCCCTCGCTACTTCGCGGTTCACTTTTCGCGGATTCACGACTTCGCGGATTTTATATGTAAGCATATCTAAATTCATAACGCGGATTTTTCGTTGCTTCGCGGGTTTCTGCGGACAATGGGTCTTTTTACTTGCTTCCTCAGTTGGTTTGCCCAGTTGATTTCATACAAGAGATGCTATTGGCGGATGGCTGAGAAGCTACCCAATCAGAGCACACAGTTAAGTTCCTGTGTGCTGCTGATTGGCTCAGCGACGGAGTGTTGCATTAACCAGGAAGTCTCATCTCACTCATTCATCATTAACGTGCTAATGCTTCAGGGGCCGTGTCCAAGCACCAACAGAAGATGCAAATGATTGCAGAAAAGGTAAAAGTTTTGGATATGTTGAAGGAAGGGAACAGCTACACCGCTGCAGGACATCGATTCTTTTTATTTAAAAAGGAGGAAAAGCATATAAGATCTACGACCGCAGTGTCTTTTAACCAGGGTGCAAAACAGGTTGCAAGTGGACGTGATAAGGCAGTAGTCTGGATGGAATCTGCTTTAGGAATCTTTGCAACAAGGTCGACGACGTCATGACCGCCTACAAGCTGCTACGTGTACTTCGCTATACAGTAAGTGTAAACTTATCTAACGATTTCATATTGCTTAGCAGTTGTCCCTGTTTTTAATAGAGTAAATGGTGGGTTGTAAACAATACAGGGAGGGTTTAAAAACGTCCAAATACACGTTAAATAATTAAATAAATATAGTGTCCCTACTTCGCGGAAATTCAGTTATCGCGGTCGGCCTTGGAACCTATCTCCCGCGATAAGTGAGGGATTACTGTATATATGTAGTTTTGGACTGGCTCCTTACTTTAAGAAAAAGACTTTGTCTGAAATATAGAAACAAAGACTGTATGTAATGTTGTTTGATGAAAGTCTGAATCTCTGTTTACAGGCTAAACAGTTAAAACATGCATGTCAGGCTATGGGATGGGCCAGAATTGAAAACTAAATACAGGCAGTCCCCAGGTTATGTACGAGATAGGGACTGTAGTTTTGTTCTTAAGTTGAATTTGTATATAAGTCGGAACAGGTACATTATTTTAATAAATGCTGTTGTTGACCGACTGTAATCAAGTGCTCTGCCAATGAATGATGGAGTTTCACCTCTCTCTGACCTTTTTATTATTTCTACTTTATTTTCCATGGTGATGGTTTTTCTCTTCTTTACTGTAGCACCAGCACTTGCATCAGATTTGTGTTTCAGAGACATTCTTGAAGGGTGAAGACAAAAGGTTAAGATGAGCTCTTCTGTACAGCACTGTACTGTACATGCTATCACAGCAGGAAGGCACCCGTCATCAGCACGTCTGATGTACTGACAAGAGACAACTTCCTGCTATGTACGTAACAGTACAAGCAGGCTTGCTATTGAGAATAAATGGGGGCGGCATGGGGCGTCCACTCACCAAGAACGAACATTGTGTGGCCAAATGCGGGTAGTGAATCACCCACCACCCCACCCATTCAACAGGCAGCCACCCAAGGCACACCACAATGCTGCCCCCCGCCGCCCCTTTCACCCTCAATAGCCTCTGTTCAGCCACAACCAAGTCACCATTTGCAGCATCACCAGCCGCCCACAGAGAGCAAACATGGCAGCCGTGTGTGTGGTGGGCAGGCAGTGAAACGCCCCCCTCTGCCTTATCCAGCCTCCGTCCAGTCAGGAGCAGTAGCTGTGGCGGTCTGGTGGGCGGGCAGCGAACCTCCCCATCAAGCCTCCGTCCTGCACTCAAGCGCTAGCTGTGGCCCCGGTGACTATGGGCACCAGGTCACTGCTTGCTGCCCACTGAGAGTGAATGGGGTGCGGCCCCCACCGCCCCATTCATCAGCCGGAGCTGCCCGAGTGACACTACACTGCGCGAGCAGCGAAATTGCCCCCCTCCAGCCTCCGTCCAGCCACCGCTTGAAGCGTCCCCAGGCCGAAGATGACGGAGCGGCAGTTACTGAGGCACCTGCGTCGCGTTCCCCAGACAGATGAAGGAGCAGCTGCGGCCCCGTTCATAGGTCGTATGTCGGATGTCCGTAACTTGGGGACTACTTGTACATTGAGTCAGAGTTTATGGGCAATTCTTCACCGCAAGATATCGCTGTGAAAATGAAGGACTTGCTTTCAGAAATCAGAATCGCAAATCTCTATGGATGAGCCGAACGTGAATTGGAAAGTGTTTGAAATGCTCCAGAAGCAAGCGCAGAATGATGTGGAGAAGTCGCTAATTAACATCAGTTCGTGTGGGTTGCACATATTGCATTATGCGTTCAGAGATCGATGCAAGTCCACCAACTGGGAAGTTGAACACAAACTCTTAAGCTTGTATTGGTTGTTCCATGATTGCTCTGCTTGTCACAAAGATTTCTGACTGCGACCAAATGTAGGATGCCCATGCTTAAATTTTGCAGGCACCGGTGGATAGAGAATGTTGGCGTATCAGAAAGGAGAATGCTGCTCTTGCCACATGTCAAACACTATGTTGAGATGGTAGAGTGAGGTGAACTACCCAGTCCAAAAGTGAAGTCCTATGAAGAGGTGAAGAACTGCTGTGCTGATCCTCTCTTTATAGCATTGCAAGAGAAATCACCACCTTCGTCACCATACACTGCATCCGGAAAGTATTCACAGCACATCACTTTTTCCACATTTTGTTATGTTACAGCCTTATTCCAAAATGGATTAAATTCATTTTTTTTCCTCAGAATTCTACACACAACACCACATAATGACAACGTGAAGAAAGTTTACTTGAGATTTTTGCAAATTTATTAAAAATAAAAAAATTGAGAAAGTACATGTACATAAGTATTCACAGCCTTTGCCATGAAGCTCAAAATTGAGCTCAGGTACATCCTGTATCCCCTGATCATCCTTGAGATGTTTCTGCAGCTTAATTGGAGTCCACCTGTGGTAAATTCAGCTGATTGGACATGATTTGGAAAGGCACACACCTGTCTATATAAGGTCCCACAGTTGACAGTTCATGTCAGAGCACAAACCAAGCATGAAGTCAAAGGAATTGTTTGTAGACCTCCGAGACAGGATTGTCTCGAGGCACAAGTCTGGGGAAGGTTACAGAAAAATTCTGCTGCTTTGAAGGTCCCAATGAGCACAGTGGCCTCCATCATCTGTAAGTGGAAGAAGTTCGAAACCACCAGGACTCTTCCTAGAGCTGGCCGGCCATCTAAACTGAGCAATCGGTGGAGAAGGGCCTTAGTCAGGGAGGTGACCAAGAACCCGATGGTCACTCTGTCAGAGGTCCTCTGTGGAGAGAGGAGAACCTTCCAGAAGGACAACCATCTCTGCAGCAATCCACCAATCAGGCCTGTATGGTAGAGTGGCCAGACGGAAGCCACTCCTTAGTAAAAGGCACATGGCAGCCTGCCTGGAGTTTGCCAAAAGGCACCTGAAGAACTCTCAGACCATGAGAAAGAAAACTTTCCGGTCTGATGAGACAAAGATTGAACTCTTTGGTGTGAATGCTAGTCGTCACATTTGGAGGAAACCAGGCACCGCTCATCACCAGGCCAATACCATCCCTACAGTGAAGCATGGTGGTGGCAGCATCATGCTGTGGGGATGTTTTTCAGTGGCAGGGACTGGGAAACTAGTCGGGATAAAGGGAAAGATGACTGCAGCAATGTACAGAAACATCCTGGATGAAAACCTGCTCCAGAGCGCTCATGACCTCAGACTAGGGCGACGGTTCATCTTTCAGCAGAACAATGACCCTAAGCACACAGCCAAGATATCAAAGGAGTGGCTTCAGGACAACTCTGTGAATGTCCTTGAGTGGCCCAGCCAGAGCCCAGACTTGAATCCGATTGAACACCTCTGGAGAGATCTTAAAATGGCTGTGCACCGATGCTTCCCATCCAACCTGATGGAGCTTGAGAGGTGTTGCAAAAGGAATGGGCGAAACTGGCCAAGGATAGGTGTGCCAAGCTTGTGGCATCATATTCAAAAAGACTTGAGGCTGTAATTGCTGCCAAAGGTGCATCGACAAAGTATTGAGCAAAGGCTGTGAATACTTATGTACATGTGATTTCTCAGTTTTTTTATTTTTAATAAATTTGCAAAAACCTCAAGTAAACTTTTTTTACGTTGTCATTATGGGTGTTGTGTGTAGAATTTTGAGGAAAAAAATTAATTTAATCCATTTTGGAATAAGATTGTAACATAATAAAATGTGGAAAAAGTGATGCGCTGTGAATACTTTCCGGATGCACTGTATATCAAACAGACAAACCCAAGCTACCCTTCCTCTCTCAGGACATGCACAAACTGATTAAAGGTAAGCATTTATCTGTATACTAATAATAATACTATATACTAACATATTGATGGTGTACCTGCCAGTGTTTTAAATTAATTGCTTTCCATTTCATGTCAGTTAATCTAGAACAAATGTAATACGCTAATAAGGTGTAATGGTACGCCAGGAGTCTCAGACTTTTTTTTGTCACAAAGATGAAACAATCATTACAATATATAAAATAGTATAGTACATATTAGGAATAAAATAGCCTCCTGTGTAAACTGTATATATAGTTAAATGTCTGCACTACTGTACTTTACTGCCAGTCATAATGGTGGTACTCATTGTGAAAAGAACCACTGGCGTACTTGTTTCAAGCTAAGAATGTGTAATCACTTATTTGGTCTGTTTAAATGAAACAAGGAAATATGACTTGTAAATTTCTAAATTATCAGTGATAAAACTTGAAAATAAAGTCTTTTCATTTTAATTGTTTACAGGGCTTATGGGACGATTCATAAAGGAAAAGCACCTGGAAGAAGCTTCAACCACAATGAAGCAGCTTCATGTTCCTTTTCAGGACAGCAATTTGCACAAGGACAATTCTAAGAATGACATTGAATTAGCAGCAGAGGCTACACTAAAACAAGTGAGGTCTTCCAAAAACATTTCAGAAAAGCAGATACTACAGATGAAGATAGACTGCAAGATGCTACTGATTACACTCCTTGAGAAGTTGATAAAGGCTCCAGTGCATCACACATTAATGAGAAGCACGAAGTGCCTTGACCCAAGATGCATGTCTGAATCGAAGGAGCTATGCGCCAGTCAGTTGAAAAGAATGCTGCGCATACTTGTTGAAGCTAAACACATAGATGAGGCAATGTGTGATGATGTCCTTATAGAGAATTTAGGGAGTTCTGTGATTTGGAAGCTCTTCAGGCAAAATTTAGGGAATTTTACCCCAAAATAGATCTAGTAGACACTCTGCTGTATGAGACAATGGGGACAAAAACATAATTTTCCAGAGTGTGGAATGTGGTCAAGATTTTACTGGTCTTGTCTCATTGCACAGGCCAGCATGGAGCGAGGGTTTTCCATTAACAAAGAACTGATTGTGGTGAATCAGAAGTAGAGGTCTCTGGTGGCTCAGAGGCTCATTATTGACCATGTCAGGTCTGTCTGAGGCATAACCAAGGTGGAGATAAGAAAAGAGCTACTCCTTTCAGCTGCAGGAGCCAGACAGAAGTATTGTACTATGCCTACCTGAATGAGGAGAAGAGAAAGAAAGAACAGCAAGGTGTTGAGTTGAAGTGGAAGACCCTCAAAGTGAGCTGCATGAATTGAAAATGAAGAGGGCTAGAATGGAGACTGACATTTGTATCCTCGAGAAATCAGCTGATTAATATGCTGAGAAAGCAGAAGCTACAAGCAATTTGACCTTCATCACTAAATCCAACAGTTTGCAGCGTACTTCAAAAGAAAAGAAAGCATCTCTGCTGAATATTGAAAAGCATATTGATGAAAAGGTTACAGAAATGAGATAATGAACTTTGTATGGATTGTTTTTTGCGGGATTCAAAGAAAGAAGGCTGTCATTTGTTAACATTAATTTTTTATTCCAATGGACAGTTTCCACCCTGATACTACTGCCTTCTGAAGTTAATATCAGTGTTACTGAACACTTTTGCTTATTTCTATTTCTTTTTTATATGTATGGCCGGATCTACTATCAGGGTGAATCGGGTGCTCACTCTGGGGCTGTGCTTGCAAGTCCAAGTTTTTACCGACAGTACAGTCACTCACAGCAACATGCTGTCTGGTACTCACTACTGCCCCATTTCAATCCTCACGATTATAAACCTGTCCAATTATACCTACTAAAAAACTTTTAAAACAAAAATATGACTGGGTATGAACGATCAGAGCAGGTGTGTAATGGGTTAGACATTTAATTTGTTGCTGTGATGCAAAAGAGAAAATGGATGGTGCAGTCCAATAACACTAACATAGACCTGAACAACAATATAGAAGACAACAAGACCACTGCAAGAGATATAATGCACCCAATAACACCAAAACTGAATGAAGAATCCCTCAGTTGTCTTTTATTTTATTTAGTGTAAATATACAAACCCAAAACACTTCATTAAATATCACCTTTTTACCACAAAGTAGTATAATCCTTTTAAAAATGTTTAATGTATATTCATTACCTGCACTGTCAGAAGAAAGTTGGTTTCCTGTAGATTGTTTTCTTACATTCATTGTAATACACTAATGAACCATTTTGGTACCATGGGTGTTCTTTAGGTGCCAGCACACTCTGAAATTTTTGCATCCCACAAAATAATTTCTTAAAAAGTTTAATATATGCATATACATTTTAATACAAGTGTCTTACATATTAAAAACTAATTGAATAAAAATACCTTACAAAAAATGTAAAATGTGGAATTTTTCTTGGGCATTATTTCACCAATATTTTAGGGAACAAAACTGAAAATGCATGTAACAACACATGTGTTCACGTTCAATTGGGTGTTTGCAATTCACATTTGACAGAATGCCTGCAACTATTTTCTCAGCAGTGCATCTTGTGGTTTGGTTTTTCTGTCTCAGACAGTTGCTGTGGAAAAATGTGTTTGAATTTAATTTGGTGGACACTTAAAAAATGACAAATTTGTCTGTGCATTTAAATCTTATTTTCTTCAAGTTTTTTGCTTTGAGATGGTGTGTAGGCTGCATTCAGCTCAAGATTTGTCCATCTTAATTGCAGCGCTGCAAAAGTTTATACCGATTTATTAGACTTCATGACAGACTTAATGAGGCACTAAATATAAGGTAGAACTGTATATTGCACACACAATACAGTTACCCCTTAATTTACATAGGTTTGTGTTTTCTCTCAATTTGAGCAACAGTGTTTTATTTTTCATGTTATTATGTTTTAAAATATCTTTCTAGTACATATATGAGTGGTAAAGCCACTGTTCACAGGAGATGTATACATCATAATTTAAATTATATTTATGTACATACTGTATATGAAATGGAGAAATTATTATGGGGGGGTTACCTTATCTTAGAAGTTTAAACTTTATTGAGCCTGTTTAACTGAATATGAACTCTTCAAAAGGTAAACTCAGTGGTTTAACAACTGTCTGTACTAAGTGATATTGCACATCAGCCTGGTGCAGTTTTACTTTAGATAGCTAAGTATTAACAGCTTATTATAAGCATATGCAGTGGTATGCTGAACTATTTTTCTATTTCGTTTTACTTTATTATCTCCTATTTCACAGTTCTGTATATACTGAGTGTTGTTTGTTGGTTTTCTGTATGTCTGCTGATGGCACATGTTTGATTGACACATCCTGAACCTTCAGCGTTGCATTCTGTATGACAAATTGTCTGTTTGCACTTGTGTTTGTTGCTCTTAACACTAGAATTACCAGAGTCTACGAAAAAACTTGTAGATCCGGCCCACCTTAAAACCATTTGCACCTCTCCGCCAGCATCCTTTGTCCTCTAAATGTGCCGATAAAAACAAGCTGCAAGCAGCCGGCTATTCCATCCCCCCACCGACTTAGAACGTGCACGAGCATCTCCCAGCTCATGCCTTGATTGATTATCTGGGAGTGAAGTGGAGTTTTAGAGTGGAAATAATAGATCGTTATTTGGAACACGCGCATTTCATGTGTGTTCCGTTTCTACAGTAATCTGTGTAACCACATTGTTAAAACAGAAACTTTTTCATATTTTAGTAATAAATGTTACAAAATGTAGGCATAAACTATAGAATGTGTAAAGCAGCATGAAGTCCAAACATCAAATAAACACTTTCACAAAAGGTTCAAGAACAATACAACAGCTTCCGTGGCATAGCGGTAAGATTTGCTGTCTCAGAGTGCAGTACGTTTACTGTCCATCAGAGACCTGAGTTTGATTCCCCGTTGAGGAGAAAGTGTTCTTTTTTTTTTTCTTCTTTTCTTTTTAATCTGAAACGGACATAAAATTCATAAATTGATATGTACAGTCAATTAATGAGATTGTTATATTTTCATGAAGGATGCTCCTTTTAAAATATTTTTTAACAATTGAGACTGCAATTAGGGCGGCATGGTGGCACAGTGGGTAGCGCTGCTGCCTCGCAGTTGGGAGATCTGGGGACCTGGGTTCGCTTCCCGGGTCCTCCCTGCGTAGAGTTTGCATGTTCTCCCTGTGTCTGCGTGGGTTTCCTCCCACATTCCAAAGACATGCAGGTTAGGTGGATTGGCGATTCTAAATTGGCCCTAGTGTGTGCTTGGTGTGTTTGTGTGTGTCCTGCGGTGGGTTGGCACCCTGCCCGGGATTGGTTCATGCCTTGTGCCCTGTGTTGGCTGGGATTGGCTCTAGCGGACCCCTGTGACCCTGTGTTTGGATTCAGCGGGTTGGAAAATGGATGGATGGAGACTGCAATTAACATGAACAAGTGTCCTTATAACTGTTATTTTTAAGATCCATAACACACAGACAGACAGAGCACTGTGTAATAGACAGACAGACAGGCAGAAAAGACACTAGATATATAAATAAACAGGGAAGGCACATGTACTGAAAAAAAAAAAGATCAACATGTGCGTTGATCCTGCTGCACTGAATAAGCTCACATGCTCTAACATTACCCCCCCTCCCCCCCGATCTGACTCTAAGTAACAGTGCAAGACAGACGCAAACCAAGTGTATGTGTGTACTGTATAATATTAACAAAAAGAGCAGCTTATTACTGAAAACAGCAAATATAGGAGTGAGTGGGGATCAAACAGGGGACTCTTGATCACACTTGGTTTGCATCTGTACTTGCACTGTTTCTTAGAGTCAGATTGGGGGGGAAGGGGGGGGATGTTAGAGCGCGTGAGCTTATTCAGTGCTGCAGGATCAACGCACATGTTGATCTTTTTTTTCTTTCAGTAATAGTGCCAACATAAATCCACACCTGATCTGACGCTGTTCGTTTTCAAATAATATTGCATTAGTGCGATGATGTTTTCACATATATTGTCTCTTTCTTTCAGGTGTGTAATAGGAACCACAGCATAGAGAGAAGCGTGTACATTGTAACAGGTACACACGTTGTAAATGTAGGAAAGACGATCCTTGCGTGTGTGTGAACAGTTAACATTTGAATCTGATGATTGCATATAGCGCTGAACTTACTGCTCTGTACTATTCTATCCTCTGCATGTCTTGGAATACAAAAGAAACAGCATACAGCAACATGTGGGGACTAGCAAGATTGGGAAAAAAAACACGCAGTCACTGATTACAAACCGCAAGATGTTATGCGAATGAATATGAATAATATGAATAATGTTGCATCCGTACCAGAAAGTTTTCCGAAATGTACTATACAGGTCATAAAACAAATAATTCCAAATATCATATATACCTACGTCTGTGTTTTTTTGTTTTTTTGATATCATACACCATAAGGTGCACACTAATTCAGCATGAGCAGGAACACTCAATAAAACTGAATGAAAAAAAATCAAGTGACGGTGAGATACGAAGAAGGCAGATTCGCCAGCGTTTTTGTGTCAGCTTTTATCCCTCCAGATGAGAGAATGTCCAATTCCATTGTCTCAAAACACCACTCACATCTCCAGTTATTCCGTTTCAAATGAAAAATAACAGCGTCAGATCCCTGTGTGTGTGGGGCTGGGTGGCGGTAGTATGTATCGTGATCATGATTTACAGAGAATAAAAGTTAAAAAAAATTGTAACTTTTACAACTCCTATAAATGCACACCGTGTATTACAGATGCAAACCAAATGTATGTGTGTACTGTATAATATTAACAAAAAGAGGAGCTCACTACTGAAAACGGCAAATATAGGAGTGAGTGGGGATCGAACCAGGGACTCTTGATTACAAGTCAGCAAATCTTACCGCTATGCCAATGAAGCTGTTGTCTATTCCTTGAACCTTTTGTGAAAGTGTTTACTTGATCTTTGGACTTCAGGCTTCATGCATTATATAGTTTATGGCTGCATTTTGTCATTTACTACTAAAATATGAAAAACGTTTCTGTTTTAAAAATGTGTTTACACAGATTACTGTAGAAACGGAACACACATGAAATGTGTGTGTTCCAAATAGCAATCTATTATTTCCACTCTAAAACTCCAGCACTTTAGTCATTCCCAGATAATCAAACAAGGCATGAGCTGGGAAAACTTAGTGAACATTCTGCGGCAGTGGGGGTTGGAATAGCCGGCTGCTTGCTGCTCGTGTTAATTGGCACATTTAGAAGACAAAATAGAGCTGAGAACTGTTTTAAGGTGGGCCAGATCTACGAGTTTTTTCGTAGACTCTGGTAATTCTAGTGTTAAGCATATTTACTGGGAATCAAAAATACTGTGGTTTTTTTTTAGTGTAATCATTTATCTGCCCCTTTGAAAATTCAGTGCCCCACCTGCTAAATTTATTTGTGTGCCAACCCTGTAATGAACAAAAAAAGAGGGTCAGATTGACCTAGTATAAAATTTTGGATTTTTTTCTACTTCAGTGCTTGTACCTTATTTATTATTGAAATACAGTATGTGGTGTTCCTAATGGTGGTAGTGAGGGGATTAGGATTTGGGGAGGCACCTCTTGAGTTTTGACACTCTTAGGACCTTAGAGGTGTTAATCTGGCTTTGTGAGTAGCATAATTGGCATGATTGTTAATTGAAAAGGCACAACCTGTATTATTTTTTTATTTAACACATTATAAATTTTGTGGGCACACTTATTGCCATAGTATACTGTTGAATTAGGGAGTACATTTGACAAGTACTTTTACTTTAATACTTTATTTATATTTTCAAGCAAGTACTTTCTTACTTAAGCAAAAAGGTCAATGGGGTACTTCTACTTTTATTAGAGTACATCTTTGCTTATTTGTTCTTTTAGTTAAGTAAATAGTTTGAGTGCTTCCTCCACCGCTGAATACAACTACCGATGGACAGTATTAAAAGATATCTTAATATCAGCATCAAGTACTAAACAACAAAAGCATAAATGCAAATGAATTTTCATTAAATAATGCGAAGGCAGCCATTTTTGCATCAGTACATTTACCACATAGTAGCTATTAGGTAGTGAAGTGGTGAGAGATAGTTATCCAGTTAGGGACAGGGGATGATTGGGGGTCCAGAATGACGAGGCTGTTGTGGACACTTTAGCCTGGAAATTGAGGAACATTGTACTTTTTAAGAACGATGCCCAGGGATCTTTTATGGCTACAGCGAGTCTGGACCTCGGTTATATGTCTCATCCGAAAGACAGCACCATTTTTACAGCACAGTGTCCCTGGGGACTGCACTGGGGCACTGGGAAATAATTTGGAAACATTCTTTGAAATAATTACAGTTTTAAACAAAGGTCATTGCCCCATGTCCCATATTCCACAAAGCACTAATGAATTAAAAATGATTAGTTAATGAAGTTTACAGTACTGGATTAAAAAATATGATAGCTGTTGATATAATGTATATAAGAAATGTTTGGTCAAAATTATTACTGATGTGCCACTTGTTACTAAATCTAAGTGAATGTTGAAACAGTTTCAATATTTTATGTGTCAATCATATTCTCTAAATATATAATTATGATTTATATACAGATAACATTTTTAGTCAAATATATGCAGGAATACAGTACTGATACTTTTATGAGTCAGAATACTTTTCTGAACATTGCAATACATAGAACATTTTAGGAATGAATGAATGCTTTTCTCTTGATGTACTCTTGCTAACAGACTGGTATTTTCACAGGTCTAAAAGGATGATAGAGATAGAGATTTACAGTCAAGAAGTAATATAATTGTTTTGTTTTGTTTTCAGCTGTAAATCCCTAGGATTAAAAGAAAAAAATCCTGGAACACGTGCAATGGATGCTGAGTGCACAGAACACTCTAATACAGCAGCCATTGTGGCTGGAGTGATTGTTGTTGCAATTATACTGATTATTGGAGTTTTCATTATTTTGAAAAAGGAGAAATTACAAGAAGGTAATTATTTTTAAAAACAGGATTATATTTAGGCTTCAGGTTAAAATCGCTGTAGTGATTATGCATTTAAATTGAAAGTGAAACATATTTATAGGGCTATGATATTTTGTAATATTTCCATTTTCAAGGAAGCTTTTTGTGTTTGAATATACTGTACTATTCTGGGGTAGCACTTCCAAGAGGCAGACTTCTAACTTAGAATAGAAAAAAAATCTTGCATGTTTTTGATTGTATTATTTTGAAAGCTGGGCTTATTTTTCAAACCTCTGCCAGACTAAGGGTCCAAGACAAGCTGAATAGAGTTGTATAACGTGTCTATGTTCCTAACTTAATTTCTTTGTTTTGCATGTTGCCGTGTTGCATTAACTGCCTCATAGTTTAAATTATAAAGAGTCTGTGTATTTGTTTTGTTTACTCTGGAAAAACAGGCAGAATACAGATTGCTGACAAGTATCTCCCAACAGAGGTGCTATAAGCATGAATCTCCAGTATTGAATTAAAGGAGCAAGCAATTACTGATTTTGATCAAAAAATTTTAAAACTGACTGTATGTATTGTATAATTAAAATGTAGATTATGTGATGTCCCAGTGCTTTATGATTCATAAATTGACTATACATTAGCATTTAATATGAACCAGCACATACTGTATCTGATATGTGTTGTGCATTGTTGTGCTTTCTAAAAAGAGTAATTTTACCAGGATCTAAGGATTAAGGAGAAGGATAACCCTCAACCTGATTTTAGGTATTAGTGACTTCATGCATTTATACTAGAGAAGATAGTACTTGTTAAGATCAGATTGTGTCTAATTGATAAAAGACAAAAATAGTCATTATTTAAAATGATTAGGATGTAGCAGTTCCTTTTACTAATGATATCTATGTTTGAATAAAATAATGCCTCTGATTCAATGTTTTTTAAACTATGGATCGGGTCATGGACATTTGATTGTGTAGTAGTATTAGCCAAATTTGTCCAAGTAAGAAGCTGCTCTCTATTTGGTGTATATTTATTGTGGTAGAATTCAATCTGAGCCTATAAACAGTGCTTGTAACACATCACAGGGCACTTCCCATTCTATGATATTGAAATATAATTAATATTCCCCACAACAACAACCTTATAAAACACTAAAACTGAGATGATTGACAACAAAGACACATAAGAAAGGGAGAGAGGGGAGGGGGAATAATACAGACAAACTTTTAAGGCCAGGGGACCGCAGTGCAAGTTTAAAATCACAGAAAGACCATTTCTCCTGGGAGATTATTAAATTTGATAGATTATCAGTTTGTTTGCTGTTATGGTATATATTGAATCTACAGTTAATCTGTAACAGACATGCAAAGAGTTTGTATAAAGATTAACGTGCCTTGCAAGGACAAACTCATTCTCTTAACACCTTTTAAAAGTAGTTTAATAAATTTTAAGGACATATTTGTTGAACTGCTAAAGTAAGAACACCAGGAAATTATAAAAAGTATAAGACACACTGTAGAACGGTCTACAGTGTTCAGCACAATGTCAGTTGGAGGCATTATAAAATACGTTCAGTATTTTTGAAGTCAAAGTTATTTCTTCACAATTATTGCCAGCACCAAGCTATATTTTGCTTACAATCCTACTTTTGCTTCAGAAATTCTATTTCTTCAGCAGTTATATTCTGCCATGTCTTGTAATAACAGACAGATGCACGCTCACATCCTATGATTATTTTTTGCTAAACAATGTTGACTTTTTGCCTATTACATTCTGGGTTTTGTTATTTTACTTTGCCGACAGAGCAAGATTCATGTAGAGTGGCAGCGTAGTGAAAAGAGCATATAAGAGTTTCATTGTAGTTTGTACAAATAACAATAAATCCGAAGTTAACTGTTTATATTGCATTGTATTTTAAATAAAAGCCTTAGATTTTTGAAAGAGCTAATCCACCTGCACATCACAGAAGACGTGATGTGTTGTTGAACAATCACTCAACTTTTGTGGCAGCCTACTGTAGGCAGATTTACCGCTGTGCCATTGTCTTTCCATTTCCTAATGACTGATTTAACTGCATTCCAAGGGACATTCAGTGACTTAGGTATTTTCTTGTTTTCATCCCCTCAGTCACCTTTTCATGGAGTTGCTTTGAGTGTTCTTTTGCCTTCATTGTATAGGTTAGGCTGTTATACTGACTCGGCACAAGCTGAACCTTCCAGATACATATACATTCATTATACAATCAACTGAAACTCTATGACTATAGAAGGGTGATCTTCTTAATTATGTGAATTTTAAAATCAATTGGCTACACCAGTGATGATTTAGGTACAGTATGTCATATTAAAGAGTTTTTATATTTAAACGATTAACTATTTTGTATTCATATTTGTAATTAACTTAGATCACTTTGCAGAGTTATGTTTTCATTTTGGCATTAAAGTCTTATTTGTTGATCAGTGTCAAAAAACTCAAATTAAATCTACTTTTATTCAATTTTGTATAACAATGAAATGTAGAAAGGGGTGAATACTTTTTATAGGAACTGTAGGTAATAATATACACATGGATTAATAGACAAAGTAAATGGAAAGCAGTAATGCTATTCTCCTTCTGGACTGTCAAACAGTTTTAAAGAAGATGATTTAGAATAAAATTGTTTTTTTTGCACCCACAATGGAAGTGAGCTCAGGTATCATTTAAGCACTTCAATGCTAATCATGTACCTGATATCATCAAGAAAGTCAGACCCGGGAGGAGATAGGTTAGTCTTCTTTGACTGTATGAAAAATAAAATAACTGAAGTAAATATAATTTACACACAAAATTTTACAATCATTTATAGTATGTTGTGTAAACAGAGTGGACACTCAGCCTTCAGTGTAATGGTATGCTTGATGTATAACAGTTTATGGTACACAGCTCCATCATGAAGTACTATGAACAAATTGAGAAAAATAGATCACTTGAACCACTATCTTGAAGAATCACCATGTAATTAACAAGAATAAATAAGGTATTGTATCTGTATTTTTCTGCATGCTGGCCTCAGTATCCACATGCGCCTGCATGTTGAAGGGAAACATATTTCAGAGAAACAATTACATCTTACATGTAATGAAGAAATGTGTTATACTCTCTAACATGATCTTCAGACAGGTAGGATGCAAAGTCTACAATGAGTTTCTTCATTTTGGTCCTCCAATTAAACACCATTAGCTGAAACCTTATTACATATGGTGTTCAGATTAGTGTAAAGTAGTGAATAGGTATTGCCATTATAGTGCAGTATTCTTGAGACTGGTGCTTTAGAAAATAAATAGCTGCAGTACTTTGTTTGGAGAATCAGGCATAGCACAGGGATTCCAAAACAATTAGCCTGTTCTCAGTGCCTGATACTGCTTGCTCATGTTTATGTCATCCAGCAACCTGTTTCTATAAGAGTTCAGCAAAAATCTTTATCTGCAAAACATTTGGTATATTCCACTTTTACCACTAAATTTATAGAACTTTATTTTGAAAAATAAATATTTGTGATCAAACAGCTTCAGTGCATGGAAGAAACAATTTGCTTCATTGAATCCTCCATCCATCATCTTCAACAAGCTAAAAAAATGTTCTTAGTCTGGTAATTTTCACTCTTTGATCTGGCCATTCTAAACTTTCTGACTTAATTTACAAATTCATGTTTAATGCACACTATGATAGTTGGAAGGGCGGCACGGTGGCGCAGTGGGTAGCGCTGCTGCCTCGCAGTTGGGAGATCTGGGGACCTGGGTTCGCTTCCCGGGTCCTCCCTGCGTGGAGTTTGCATGTTCTCTCCGTGTCTGCGTGGGTTTCCTCCGGGCGCTCCGGTTTCCTCCCACAGTCCAAAGACATGCAGGTTAGGTGAATTGGCGACTCTAAATTGGCCCTAGTGTGTGCTTGGTGTGTGGGTGTGTTTGTGTGTGTCCTGCGGTGGGTTGGCACCCTGCCCGGGATTGGTTCCTGCCTTGTGCCCTGTGTTGGCTGGGACTGGCTCCAGCAGACCCCCGTGACCCTGTAGTTAGGAATATAGCGGGTTGGAAAATGGATGGATGGATGGATGATAGTTGGATGATGTGACCTGTCAGTTGTGAGTTTCTATATTTTAAGATTTTAGTGTTTTTAGGTTAGCAGGGCTGATTAGTGAGGGAATTTGAAACTATAGTAAGATGGCTAATGATTGTAAATGTCAGGTTTCAAAACCAGGGGGTAGACTATAATGGTCAAAAAATGAACAAAACAAAACAAATTAGCATATATTAAATTTGAAGCACTCATTGGATTATTCAGCACAATAGGCTGTAAGTTAGCACAGCAGTGAAAGCACTTACGGGACACATTTGAATAGTATAGAGGCAACTGAGACATAGTCTTCAGTTATAAGAGTGTTCAAGATGCAATTTACTGTACTTAGGAACTGGACTTGAAAAATACTACAAAACACATTTGATTAATAATTTGGATTTTAAAATGTGTTGTTCTGAAAAAGTAATGCATGCTAGTTCGCTATTTTTTGTTTAAATTGTTTTGGCCTGTTTATTAACTTTTACATTTCATTTAATACTAATAATTAGCTGATGTTTTCTGAATATACAGCAGCAAACATCTTATTGAAACTAGAGTTTTAAGTCTGACAAAGTGACTTTTTAAAAAACCTAATCTATAAATAAGACTTTGCAAATTAAAGTATCATCTTATTTGCTAATTCATGTGGCCCTTAAGGTCTGCTGCATATGCAGGAAACTGTGCTTATTTTTTTAACTCATGACTGTACAGTAAACAGTCACATTATACAACATGCTTACAAAATCTCATTGTTAAACCACAAGTCATGATAAAGATGATTTGACCGAGTGACACTGTGATAACAACCTATGTATTCTGCCCCACGGTATGCTATGCCTACCTCTCTAACTCCAGCTGGCAGGATTTACCAACTAATGTCAAAGAGAAAACAAAAAATTGCTGTCACAATGGCAGTTGTATTCCAGATCTCCTCTGGACACTTTGGTTGCTGTAATTCTGACTGGCCATAGTTCATTTCCATGTTAGGGGCAATGCACTGCCTAGCTCCACAAATGAAAAAAGGCTGATTTCCTCAAAATTGAAAAAGCAGTGTGAAAAGAAAACGAGAGAACACATCAAGGATTGGGGTAATTCCATTTAGTTTGCTCTTGCACAAATGGTGACAGCAAATGATGCAGGCAAAAGTGATTCTTCAATTTCTGTATCTGCTAACTGGTACCGTCTTGAAAGTTGACTGGGATGTATCTGGATGGAACCACAATAGGTGGGGTCTGAGGCAGGAGTACCGGTAATTCAAAATTATTGGTCCTTATTCAGATCCTTCTCTTCCTGGCTAAGGACAGAGCTAAATAAAAAAATTGTGATAGTCAAATTTGCCCCTTAAAAGAGGTGTACTATGGCCAGCCACTTCTAGGACAATCGAAATGGATACAAAACATCAGAAAATACCCCTGGCATTCTGTTAATTTATATTGACCTTTTATCAGTAATTGATAACTGAATAGCATTCAGTGTGTTTTGCTTGTGAATGCATGTTTAATATTTTGTGGAGAAAATATCAAGACCATCAATATCAAAGAATTCTAATGCACATGTTTGTATATATAACCAAGTAGTATATTAAACATTAAATATTCTAATCTCAGTTATTAAATATTAGCCTTACTACAAACACAAGGATTAACCCAATGCTGAATTTACACAAAATAATGATATGTGCATTAATTGTCATAGTTTAGTATTCCCAGATCTAGTGAGAAGATTACTGATACACTGAAAATACATATTCACAAATAAAAAAAAAAGATTTAATTGGGATTGAACAAAATCAATGTTTTATATTATTAAGTAGAATAGATTGACTTGCTTATAGTTTTTGCTATTTGGATATTGACTTTAATTTCGTCTGTGGACGAAAAGGGCACACTGAAAAGCAGACAGATAATATTTCTAAATTCTCCTGTTTATTAATTTGGAGTCACAGTAAGTAGAGATTCAAAAGAGTATAACTTATTGCCGCAAAGCTCAATTGAACCCTGATCAAAAGCCAGGAGGGGTTTTTTATACTTCAGCATCTCATGATTAATAAGACAGAAAGAACATCCTTATCAAAACAGTAAAGTTAAACAATATGTCTGTTGAGCTAAGCATTATCTGTGTTTTGGAAGCTAAGCACAGGAGAGACGCCTTTGCATAAACTACATGTACTTTCTGCAGCTTTGTGACCTTGTCCCTGAAACATTCACTCTGAGAAAGGGAAAACAAGAAATAGCTTACATTTTATTCATGTGGACGCTATTTCTCCTGAACCCTGGAATTACATATTTTTGTTAGTTCATAAGCCAAAGCGTCTCTCACTGGCAAGTTACAAAATAGTTATTATAAAAATTCTAATTTACTAAACACACAAAATACATGGTGCTGAGGAGAACATTCTTCTTCTACACGTCAAATAAAAACAAACATTGTAATATATTGTGGAACTGAATGACTTAATATTTTTTAAACTAAAAAAATAAATAAATTACAGTATAATTACCCCCAGTATAGGGTTAATATGTTATCATGGAGTCCTTGGAAATTCTCACAACAAGCGAATTCCAGAAAAACGGCTTTGTTTGCATGCCTGTCGTAGTTCAAAGTCATGTGAACAACTAATAATAGTACACAAAAAAGTACAAGATGTATGCAAAACCCAATATTCCACCTAAAACCAGTATAAGACATATGTTAAACCAGTGTGGTGCATGCATAAAACCAATGCTACATGCAAGCAAAACAATACTGGATACAATAAAATACAAACCAGTACTATTTATTTGAAAGTGCATAGCATTTGCATACAATACATAAAATCAGTGTAGCTGACATGCAAACTAATAATATATGTAAATAAAATAATACAGTTCTTATGCATGAAACTTATATTTTACTTGGTTATTTCAGTAATAAATATGTAATCTTAGAGATTCTAAAGAAAATATTCAGTTTCCAGTTTGTGATGTAGCAAAAGTTGTAAACATCAAGCACATTTTTATGTTTTCATTATTCTTAATTTAGCAGATGCCTTCATCCAAGATAACTCACAAAAACAAATCATTGGACATATAATGCAGTTCTATAAAAGCTGTCAGTCTGTGTTTATGATTAATGAAATTGCCTCTAGCACCTTATTTTACACTTAACAGTCACATAATTACATTGATTCCATTTCCATTAGACTGGCTCAATCTTATTAGTACCTGGAACATGCCAGGGGATTTGAAATGACAAGAAAAAATTATTTACTTTTTAAATAAGTCAACAAAACACAACTCAGATTATAATTAAACAGAGGAATTTTGTCTTTTCAAACAAAAAGTTAATTGAGAATTTAATTGAACAAAAATTGAAATAGGTAAAATTCTTCAGGCTATTCTATTACTTTGGCACTGTTCCCTCTGTTTAAAAAGAGAACTTTGCTGTGGTGTTCTCCTGACTGCCTGAATAGCTGTTTGTCCCTTTCAGTAGATCGACCATCACTGTACAGTCCAGATGAAGGTCATATTTGTCTAAAACTACATTCAGCAGCTAACCCACTCCAGCTCACTCTTAATTAATGTGGTGGCTTACCAAACTTAAAACTGTATCTTTTGAGTCAGTAAAAGCAGTATAAACAACTTCTGTCTCACATTTGCATTTATGTAGCTACAGTGCATCCGGAAAGTATTCACAGCGCATCACTTTTTCCACATTTTGTTATGTTACAGCCTTATTCCAAAATGGATTAAATTCATTTTTTTCCTCAGAATTCTACACACAACACCCCATAATGACAACGTGAAAAAAGTTTACTTGAGTGTTTGCAAATTTATTAAAAATAAAAAAACTGAGAAATCACATGTACATAATTATTCACATCCTTTGCTCAATACTTTGTCGATGCACCTTTGGCAGCAATTACAGCCTGAAGTCTTTTTGAATATGATGCCACAAGCTTGGCACACCTATCCTTGGCCAGTTTCGCCCATTCCTCTTTGCAGCACCTCTCAAGCTCCATCAGGTTGGATGGGAAGCGTCGGTGCACAGCCATTTTAAGATCTCTCCAGAGATGTTCAATCGGATTCAAGTCTGGGCTCTGGCTGGGCCACTCAAGGACATTCACAGAGTTGTTCTGAAGCCAATCCTTTGATATCTTGGCTGTGTGCTTAGTGTTGTTGTCCTGCTGAAAGATGAACCGTCACCCCAGTCTGAGGTCAAGAGTGCTCTGGAGCAGGTTTTCATCCAGGATGTCTCTGTACATTGCTGCAGTCATCTTTCCCTTTATCCTGACTAGTCTCCCAGTTCCTGCCGCTGAAAAACATCCCCACAGCATGATGCTGCCACCACCATGCTTCACTGTAGGGATGGTGCCAGGTTTCCTCCAAACGTGACGCCTAGCATTCACACCAAAGAGTTCAATCTTTGTCTCATCAGACCAGAGAATTTTCTTTCTCATGGTCTGAGAGTCCTTCAGGTGCCTTTTGGCAAACTCCAGGCAGGCTGCCATGTGCCTTTTACTAAGAAGTGGCTTCCGTCTGGCCACTCTACCATACAGGCCTGATTGGTGGATTGCTGAGAAGGTGGTTGTCCTTCTGGAAGGTTCTCCTCTCTCCACAGAGGACCTCTGGAGCTCTGACAGAGTGACCATCGGGTTCTTGGTCACCTCCCTGACTAAGGTCCTTCTCCCCCGATCGCTCAGTTTAGATGGCTGGCCAGCTCTAGGAAGAGTCCTGGTGGTTTCGAACTTCTTCCACTTATGGATGATGGAGGCCACTGTGCTCATTGGGACCTTCAAAGCAGCAGAAATTTTTCTGTAACCTTCCCCAGATTTGTGCCTCGAGACAATCCTGTCTCGGAGGTCTACAGACAATTCCTTTGACTTCATGCTTGGTTTGTGCTCTGACATGAACTGTCAACTGTGGGACCTTATATAGACAGGTGTGTGCCTTTCCAAATCATGTCCAACCAACTGAATTTACCACAGGTGGACTCCAATTAAGCTGCAGAAACATCTCAAGGATGATCAGGGGAAACAGGATGCACCTGAGCTCAGTTTCGAGCTTCATGGCAAAGGCTGTGAATACTTATGTACATGTGCTTTCTCAATTTTTTTTATTTTTAATAAATTTGCAAAAATCTCAAGTAAACTTTTTTCACGTTGTCATTATGTGGTGTTGTGTGTAGAATTCTGAGGAAAAAAATGAATTTAATCCATTTTGGAATAAGGCTGTAACATAACAAAATGTGGAAAAAGTGACGCGCTGTAAATACTTTCCGGATACACTGTATGTTCCTGGAATTTTACCTTAATATAGCTGCTTTATAGCACCCCACATGTACAGCCTTATCTGCACATGGACAGCTGCTTTAAGCAAAGAGACTTACTAGATCAGTATAAGCAGACCAAACAGTTAAACTACACCTGTGCCAATCACCAAAGTAGGTAACTGCTGCTTTTATTATTGGAGGCGTTCCCCCTCAGCTGCCACCCCCTGTCACATTATGGCAATCACGCATGCAGGTAGTTTTACCACTTTATCTTGAATATATTATCTTAGAGATTCCTATGTTCATTATTTTGGTTCACCTAGAGTGTAGTTACTGTTAATTATATTTTTATGTGAGTGTTAGGTATCTGCTTTGTAGTGCAGCCTTACCTGCATGTTGGCAGCTGCCTCAAGCAAAGAGACTTGCTAGCTCTGCACAAGCAGACCAAGCAGTTGTCTTCAGAACTAAGCAATACCCATGCCAATCACCAAAGCAGGTGCCCGCTAACCTTGCTGCTTTCTTTTGAAGACGTCTCTTCTCAGCTGCTATTCCCTGTGGGAATATGACACTAACCCACACCAGGTGCTCTGAATAATAGACCTTGGACTGTTCAAACATTATAAAATCAATATTATTTTAAAGCAAAATTAGTAAAAATGCAGTAAAACCAATGGTAACAAAAATAGGAAATATATTTGAAAAGAAATTTAAAATGGTAGGAAATGTATTTGAAAAAGAGTCTTATTAAAAAAATACTTATGTATAAAATAAAGGTATTGTGAGTCTTTTCAAATCTAGGCATAGAGTTGCTTCAGATTGTTGTTCAATCTACAGAGGTTTTGCCAATTTCTTTGGGTTCTTCTATCTTTTGTTGTTCTCATCATTGCTCCCCTTGCTCTCTCTCTCTCTATCTTGCTCTGCTCTTCTTTTTTTTTGCTTAGCATGCATGCCAAACTTAAAGGACTAAGTTCATGTCAAATTAGCAATGATTAGAAGAATAATCAGTAAGTGTTTACCTTTCTCGGGCTTTTTGTGCATTTGGATCTTAATTACCCCAGGTCTAATAAATTACAAAATGAATTTGTAATCCATTTTTAAAGGTTCTAAAAGAATGACCTAAAACAGGGGTAGGCAACGTCGGTCCTGGAGTGCCACAGTATGTGCAGGTTTTTGTTCCAGCCCAGTTCCTTAACGAGAACTCAATTATTGCTGATGAAGCACATATTGCTTAAGTGACAAGAACTCCTTATTAGCAATAAGATGTAAAAGACAAAGCAGCCAGCAGTTCTCCAGCTAGCTTTTTTCCAATTACATCTGTGTGTGTTCATCATGCACGGTTTGATTTAATAAAACACTTAATAGAAAAAATGTGACAGACTGAAAATGATCTGTTTTAGGCTTCAAATCATTTGGATGATATCCTTGGAAAGGAAAAAAATCTACGATATAAAAGCCTTACATTGCACAAACTAACAAGCCATAAAATTAAATAAGGTCTGAGATTGGCAATGATTGGTTTCTAATTAAGCAATTGGGTTGAATGAAAACCTGTAGCCACTGCGGCTCACCAGGACCGACATTGCCTACCCCTGTTTTACATCTTATTGCTAATAAGGAGCAATTAAAACACTGAATGCAGCAGTTTAAGATTGAAATAAGCAATTAAGGTTGGAGAACCTTAACAAGCGAGACCACTAAAATGAAGCATTAAAATGTCACTTAAGCAATATGTGCTTAATCAGCAATAATTGAGTTCTCGTTAAGGAACTGGGTTGGAACAAAAACCTGCACATACTGTGGCACTCCAGGACCGACGTTGCCTACCCCTGACCTAAAAGATAAAATGTACAAGATACAGAATTTAATATCAATCTATAGCAGATGTTGAAAAATATACACAAGAGTGTGTTTAAAATGGGATTTAGAGACCTGAGCTTAAAAGTTTAAGGTGACTCTATTTAAATAAAGTCAAAAGGTTCAGGTTTTCCGATTGCAGGCTCTTTACTCAGGTGTCCTTATTGTCTAGTTTCATGATATTCTATTTAATCTAAAGATTCAGTTTTGAATTGTAACCTGCTTAGCTCATTCTTGTGAGTTTGGACAATAACATCTTCATATGCCTTATTTTTTATGCTTTTTACTGTTTCTTATCATAAAAGATACACTTGACTCATTTTAATTTTTTTTTTGAAGGTTTACATAATTTACTCCATAAACCTGAGCAAGAAACAAACCAAGCAAGAGTAGGTAAGTTTTATGATTAATCATTACGACATTTACTTCCTCGTTATCTCTAGTGACAATTGTGAGAATCCAAGAGCCCTGAATCTATCTGCTTTTAAAATTATATGTATTTTGTTTCTGTTTCTGTGTTTAAGCAATGCATGAGTCTTCAGATATTGAACAAGGTGAACTACTAAATAATGGATGAACATCAAAAGGTGAATATGAAAAATATTAATTCTGTCATGACGCTAAACATTCATTCAGTGTCATGAGTGGAATTTAACTTGGTATTTTATTTCAAGATGCTAATTAAGTGTTTTATACTTTCGCTACTCTTCTGTTTCACTGTTTATAACTGGTATTCCATTGTTTTCAGAGTTTAGTTCAGAAATGCAGTAAAAAAGTTCACCTCAATATATAGCCATTTACATTTTTTTTGTCTTTTTAAATGTTGTAACTTAATGTCTCCATTCTTCTTATTTTTCTTCAGTCTTCCTGCTTGTTATAATTTCACTTCTCATTTGAAAATTTATTTAAAAATAATTATTCAGTTTCATAACTTGCTCACAAGCTATCAAAAGAGTTTCTTCTCACCACTTGTACTGCACACAGTCACCTGACCTTTAAGCATCTTTAAGCAACATAGCAGTCTGAAAACAGCTTAATCTAATTCAGAGTCTATGTTGCCTTTCCCAGCAGCAGTAGCTGCAAGGTAAGAATTTAATCTGAACAAAACACCAGTTTATCACAGAGAGCACATGCATGTACACACTCGGACATCAATTCAAAAATACTGAAAAATCTGTGAATCTGAGGAATCACATTGGATTTATTTTTCTTTTTGACAATATTTCATACAAGGTACAAGTTAAAAGATTTTCAGGGTTTCTCCAGCTGCTTATTAAGTCAATCTAGTATTTGTTTCATCTGCACATGAGGTAATTTTGAACTTGAACTTTGATCTTTATTGCCAGGCAGTGTAGCTGCTAGAAAAATTCTCTTGGTGTTACATGCAATATCCTACAAAAAGTAAATACAACAGTAAAATATTCAATATTTTAACATCACAATATTATACATAGCAGTAGTAGATAATAATATTATACAAAAACACAACCCCTGCCTGTGTGTATATGTGTATATATATATATATATATATATATATATATATATATATTGTCACAAAAATAGCCAAGAAACATTGGGAAGGTTTGGAGCAGCCACCTGTATAATATTTCCCAGCTGCAAAATCTGTCAAAAGATAAAGACATCTTCATAAAACTGAGTCCAAAACAGAACTGAGTATCTTCTTTAAGATGGCAGCTTTTAAACCCTCACAGGGGAAGTGATGTCATCAGGACTGGAAACCAGAAGTGACGTCATTGGCTACCCCAAAACAGGGTGGGATTTCCCGAGAATGGTCTGCAAGGAATTAAGAGAGAGAATTAGCGCACTTCGCCACCCCCTGGTCCGGCGTGGAACTGCATTTATTCAGGCCCTTTGGTTATCCCCTAAACACGCGTGTGTGACAGCACCCCCCCCCCCCCCCCCACCAGCACCGAGAAGTCGTGAATGCGAAAGAGAGCATCAGCATTGGTGTGGAGGGTTGGACTCCTTGTGTAGAGCCATCCACTGTAGAGGGGCATGATCCATAACAAGTGTAAACTCCCATCCCAGAAGGTAGTACCTCAATTGTGTAATCGCCCATTTGATCGCCAGAGCCTCTCTTTCCACCGCCGCATACCTGGTCTCCCGATCCAGCAGTTTCCACCTCAGGAACATGACGGGGTGTTCAGCACCATCGACGCTTTGGCTCAGCACTGCTCCTAGGCCTGTGTCCGAAGTGTCTGTCTGGAGAGTGAAAGGAAGGGCAAAGTTAGATGCTTTCAAAACAGGTGCTGAAGTCAGAGCCCATTTTAAGTCACTGAATGCAACTTCTGTCGCTTCAGTCCATACCACAGTGTTGGGGGCCCTCTGTCAAATTACTTAAGGGTGCCGCTCTCTCCGAAAAGCAAGGCAAAAACCGGCGGTAGTACCCGGCTAATCTGAGAAATGCTTGGACCTGCCACTTGGTTCGCGGAATCAACAACAACTTCTGTGCCTCCCCCTCATGTTCACTAACCCTATATTAATAAATCATTTTCAATGACAAAGTGGGGACCCTGTGGCATGGGTTGATTAGTGCATTGGCCGTTGACTGTTACCACTGCATTCTTTACAAACTTCAGGGAGTCATCATTCCATTGCTCCCTTTTAAACGAAGCCGACGTTTATCTAAACTGAAAACCTAGATCAGAGAGCGGGTCTGGTTTGACCTCAAGGGGTGGGGAATCAGCCCGATCTGTCGAGGCACACTCTGTTGACGTCACGGGTTTCGACGGACCGGGAAGCTCCCCATCCACCTCTTGGCTTCCCACACCACTCTCCGCTGGCCGAGTACACGGCGTGGAGACAACCTGCAACGTATTGTTCCCATCTGTTACTAGACCTAACTTAGCATCAGGACTTAGTAGTACTTCACTGCTTTTAATGTTAGACCAGTCCTGCCCTAGAATCACGGCAAAAGAGGACTTCGGGAGGACCGCTACAGGGATCTTTTTTACCAGCCCTCCTTGGCTGATGAAACATTGGGCGGTTTTATAGTACCAGATATCTCCGTGTACACAGTTTATGCTCGTCTTTACATTTATCCATTGTCGCGGCAGTACGTAACGGCGGTCAACAATGGAAATGTTGCTGCCGGAGTCGAATAGGGCTTCCACTTTGAATCCATTAATGATTACCACTCCCGTATGAGGCATTTATAGGGGTTTTGAAAGTGTGCACAATCCACCTCCCCCTCTATGCTTACATTCCACTTTGTCCCCAAGTGAATGGCACGCCCACGGACCCTGGGACTCCAGTGCAAGCTCCGGCTTGTACCGAGGGAGCAGTTTAGCAGGGATGCGATCTCCATGCCGTCTGCTAAAGGACCGTTCTGCTCTCCCAGACTGTAAGGTGTCCTAGCGGTTTCTACGAGCCTGATGAGCTCGTCCATATTAATGAATTCCCCCCAAACCGGCTGGGCGAGATGCTCCGGTATTTTTTTCAAAAAAATAAAGCAGGCCACCTTCTTTACTAGATGAAAAGTGGAACACTCAGAGGGATTCAACCACTCCGCTACCTTTTCCCAAAGAGCATCCACCTGCTCTTGGGTAGATCTCTCTGGATCTAGCTCCCTGGTCTGCAAAAACCTCATCTGCTGGTCTGGGGAATCCCCACCCTTCGCTGGGGCCTTAACCCCAGTGGGGAGGACAACCCTCTTGTCCTCCTGGTATCTCCTCCATGCTCTTGGGACTGTGCTGGGAGACACAGGAAACCTTCTTGCGATGGCACATATGGATATGACATCCTGGAGGAGCTGCACTACCTTTGCAACCTGAATCGGCTACAGGTACCACCCCATGCTACCAGTAATGGCAAGGACACTAGCAAAATGTAAAGTTTGAGAAGAAACAATCAAGTTTAAGATAAGGAGAGAGCAATTGTCTATGGCTGCCACCTGCAAAACCATTGCCTTTTTAGAATCTGTTTTGCTGTTGCCTCTCCAGTGCATCTGTTGTCACTTTCATTTCCACCAAAGAAGGTGAAGTACATTCACAATCGCTTATGCTTCCTAACTGGACAGACTGATATCCCTGAAGCTTAATTGACTTGGTGTTAGACTGTGATGATTAAGTGTTCCCTTCATTTTTTGAGCAGTGTATATAAAAACAATTTGACAATGAAAAATTACAGTCATGCTAAGTAATATATAGTGTCTTTATAAAGTAAATTTAATTCAGTTTGCATTTAGGTGCTTGGAAATCTTGAAGAGACAATGATGTATCGGAAACTGAGTTTATTTGCTCTGTGATTCTTTCATTTAGTGTCTGTGTTTTGTCTTGAGTATTATTAATGTATTGCCTTTGTCAGAATGCCCCAAATCTCACAGACTTACCACTGTTTATAAGGTATTGTACTATATAACTTCTCCCCACCTTCCATTCTACATTTATAACCTCAGGCAATTAGGTGTAGTAAAAGACAAGCAGGAGTTTAATTACACTTTAAATAATATTATTGAATAGAATAGAATAGAATGCCTTTTATTGTCACTATACACATGTACAATGAGATTAAAAGCAGCTCCTTCAGTGCAGACATATATGTAGAACACAACAAGTAAGTAAACAAATAAACAAATGGTGCAAAAAGTTGCAAAAAAAAAAAAAACAGTTCTGTGACGCTATATACAAATGGAAAGAATAATAACTAAATCGAGTTATTGCACATTATTTAAATACTGGAAAGAATAAATAACTATTGCCTCCCCCTATTGGGTTATTGCACATAATTTAAATATTGCACAATAATGATGATCATGTGCAGTGAGTAGTGGATATTGGACCTGAGAGTAATGATATTGTACAGTATGCAGATATTACACAGTTATTATCAGTACCATTTAGATATTGGATATTGCACAGTTGATGGACAGAAGGAAGTCCAGGGGTTGGGGGGTTAGACTGTGTAGTCAGTGCATGTGTGAGTTTAGAATGGTTATGGCTTTTTTGAAAAAACTGTTCTTGAGTCTTTTTGTCCTTGTTGAAATGCACCTGTAGCGCCTCCCTGAGGGCAGCAGGTCAAACAGATCAGAGCCAGGGTGGGAGCTGTCCTTAATGATGTTTTTTGCTCTGCTGAGGCAGCGGGAGATGTAAATGTCCATCAAGGAGGATGTATACATATTGATTATATTCATAAATACTAACAATAAGCAAAGTACAAGTGAATAATGAAAACCATACAACCTGATAAATGCTGATGTGTAGTTTCAGGCGGCACACAGACTTGTTTATTGCTTAAAATATCTCTAGTTAAGGCATCATTTTTAGTCAGCTTTCTTCAGAACAGGCTGCATGCCTGTCTCAATATGGCTACCAAGTTGTGCTTCTTCATGGCGATGGTGTAAGACATAGGGAGGGGTAAAGTAACCAAATTTATAGATTCTCTGTCCAAACCCTACAGCCAATAGGATGTGGTGGTACTTACTGACTTCTGATTTAAAACTAAACAGGCAACTTTAGACCAATAGAATTCTGGTGCAACACAATGGTTTCACACCTACCCCCAATACCATTTGTTAAGGTGAAGCTTGCCAGCTTGGTAAATAGGCTTTCCTATGAGGGTTGATTGAGAGAGTCCTGGAGAGAATCACTTGCCAGTCTGGCACTTCCCCCAACCCTGTAATAAAATTACAAAGACTCAGTCCTGTTCTTATCAATGATGTAACACTAATATTATATTGATTTCTCTAAGTTACAAGTAAAGACATACAAAATATTTATCAACTTATATGCAAAATTTCACACCACAACAGTCTGGTAACACTTCTGTGAAAGTAATACCTGAAAGAGATGATTACCTGGTGAGTGTGGTCTTTGATTATATTTCCTGCACGTTTCCTGACCCAAGATGTGTACAAGTCCTCAGCAAAGTGCACTTTCAGGTCTATAATCCTTTTTTCTGTTGGAATGACACTCCACAAATTATTTTTAGTATGAGGAGATGTGTTACCATACCAGACAGTTATGAAGAAAGTAAAAAAACTCTTCCACATCTCCTCTGAACAAGAATAATGAAATGTAGTCCTATGCTGTAGTTCTTAAGCAAAGCTTTCTATTTTTGATTAGTAACTATGTACAGACATGAAAAATTCAGTATATTCCATGAAATGTTTTTTTCTTTTTTAACATATTTTGGAATATCAAGATTTGATCTTCATTTTAACAGCATCTTGTAATATGCATGGGTGGACATGCTGGGATTAGAAAGTCGTACCTTGCCCAGCCAAAAGGATAACATGCTGGAGAGAGCTGCAAGAATAATCAGCATCCCTGCCTGGGTGAGTGCTGCTCCCTCCCTCATGTGTGAAGTTGGGATAATGGAAGGAAAATGTGTTATTGCTCCATGACGGCAAAGAGTCCCCCAGTGCAATGCTGGCAGTGCTACTCTGGCGTGCCCTCAGTTTGGACTACCACAGAGGTTAATGGGAGCTGTAATACCCTACTTTATAGCAGCTTTGCCTGGTCCAGAAGTGTTTCCAAGAAGCAGTGCTGTGGCACCAAACGTACTCATGGGCTCAACATAAAAGGGGTCAGACTGCCACACTCGGAGATTTGGAGTTGGGAGGTACTGGTCAGGGTTTGCTTTGGAAGAGTGGAATGAGGAGGAAGAGGGCTGTTTCCTATTGTATTGTTTTGGATGGTATTATACTATGTTGGTCTGAGAAAAAGGTAATTTTCTGAATGAAAAAATACCTTTGTTTGACCCAGTGTCTGTCTTTGGTGGCTGTGTCTGCGGTTCTGGGGCTCAGTGAAACTCCTACAGGCTACAATCTGTAGATAAAGTTGATATTATATAACAAACATCAGGCCAAATTTACATTTTGTAGTCAATTGCATAATTTAAATAAACTTAAATGCAAATATTTTGTAAAGAGTCCAATTAAGATAAGAAATAGGTTGGGACAAAAAGTAGCTTAGATGTAGTTAATGGAGGAACAAATTGTGCCACTAACTGGCTAACCTTGGAAAAATCAAACAATGCTTATTTTGTGTTTGAATTTAAGTTACATTTGCTAATCGAGCAAGTGTGATGGAATTCCTATTTATTCTTTTGTCTCAGTAGCAGACTGAAAAAAATGGTCAATACAGAAAAATATCAGACAAAAATTTTAAAAGTACTTTTAAATGAAACTTTTAGAATGGTTTAAAAAGCAGGAAATAAATCACCTCAGAACAATTGAAAAAATACCATATTAATTTGTGTTGCAATTGTGTGTTCAGTTGTATAACACTATGTGACATAAGTATTTTTTTTGCTTTTGTCTCATGTTTATTGAACAGATATGAATTAAGAGAAAGTAATGTATTCTGTAGTGAATAGCAAAAGGATATAAGAATATTAAGATAAATACATATCCTTATTAGTAGCTTAGTTGATACTGCAAAAACTTACTAAAATATGCTGAACAATTAGTTTACCTTGCCTGTGCTTCATTAAAATAATTAAAAAAACAAATGTAGTCCATCCTGATCTTGCAATTCATCTTGTATAATTCCTGCCAGATAGTTAATATGACATTTGTAAAGCACAAAAAATATTTGTAACAGCACATTTGTGCTCATGTAAAGGTGGTCTTCTCCCATTTTTTGTGTGTATATTTTAAAGATTATCAAAATTTTATCTCTAACCTGTGCCTGTATTTATCAACCAACCCAAGAGTAGGAAAATAGGACTAAAAGGCTCAAAAATCTCAGAGTGACGCAAATGTGATCCTACTCTTGGGAGTAGGAGATAAAGCATTTTATTAGTTTTCCTAATTTAAGAAACTGCTCTTAACTTCACCAGGATATACGAGAGCTTGTGAGTTGTCCTAACTTGTTAGGAGCTGCCAGAAGATGGCATTCAGGCAGAGATCAGAACACACATTCTGGAAAAGTTGGAAAGTTTTGGAAACACTGGGCAATAAAAAACTTGTAAAAATATATTGTTTTGACAGAAATGGATTATAAACTGCTCAAAAAAATTAAAGGAACACTTTGAAAACACATCAGATCTCAATGGGGAAAAAATCATGCTGGATATCTAAACTGATATGGTAACGTGTTAGTAACGAAAGGATGCCACATTGTTTGATGGAAATGAAAATTATCACCCTGAAAATCAAAGTGAAAAAATTATGCGGCAGGCTAGTCCATTTTGCTGAAATTTCATTGCAACAACTCAAAATCGTACTCAGTAGTTTGTATGGCCCCCACGTGGTTGTATGCATGCAAGAAAACGTCGGGACATGCTCCTGAGATGACGGATGGTGTCCTGGGGGATCTCCTCCCAGATCTGGACCTGGGCATCACTGAGCTCCTTGATAGTCTGAGGTGCAACCTGGCAGTGTCAGATGGACCGAAACATAATGTACCAGCGGTGTTCTATTGGATTTAGGTCAGGCGAGCATGGGGGCCAGTCAATGGTATCAACTCCTTCATCCTCCAGGAACTGCCTGCATACTCTTGCCACATGATGCCAGGCATTGTCGTGCTCCAGGAGGAACCCAGGACCCACTGCCCCAGCATAGGGTTTGTCAATGGGTCCAAGGATTTCATCCTGATACCTAATGGCAGTCAAGGTGCCATTGTCTAGCCTGTAGAGATCTGCACGTTCCTCCGTGGATATGCCTCCCCAGACATTGACTGACCCATCACCAAACCGGTCATGCTGAACGATGTTACAGCATAACGTTCTCCACGGCTTCTCCATACCCTTTCATGTCTGTCACATGTTCTCAGAGTGAACCTGCTCTCATCTATGAAAAGTAGAGGGTGCCAGTGGTGGACTTGCCAATTCTGGTATTCTATGGCAAATGCCAATTGAGCTCCACAGTGCCAGGCAGTGAGCACAGGCCCCACTAGAGGGTGTCAGACCTTCAGGCCACCTTTGTGAAGTCTGTTTCTTATTGTATGGTCAGAGACATTCACACCAGTGGCCTGCTGGAGGTCATTTTGTTGGGCTCTGGCAGTGCTCATCCTGTTCCTCCTTACCCAGAGAAGCAGATACCGGTCCTGCAGATGGGTTAAAGGACCTTCTACAGCCTTGTCCAGCTCTCATAGAGTAACTGCCTGTCCCCTGGAATCTCCTCCATGCCCTTGAGACTGTGCTGGGAGACACAGCAAACCTTCTGGCAATGGTACATATTGATGTGCCATTCTGGAGAAGTTGGACTACCTGTGCAACCTCTGTAGGGTCCAGGTATCGCCTCATGCTACTAGTAGTGACACTGCCAAATGCAAAACTAGTGAAAAAACAGTCAGAAAAGATGAGGAGGGAAAAATGTCAGTGGTTTCCACCTGTTAAACCATTCCTGTTTTGAGGGTCATCTCATTGTTGCCCCTCTAGTGCACCTGTTGTTAATTTCATTAACACCAAAGCAGCTGAAACTGATTAAATTGGTTTTGTGTGTGTATGCTGATAAAGGCGTATTTTTAGGAATGTGAGTGCCCTGATGACTCTTTAAGTTGGTAATAAACTCTGTACACTCTTGCATGTAATAAATTAGGATGTAACTGTAATTTACAGCAATCTATGTATGACCTCAAAATGAACTGCCATGTTTTTTTTTTCTCTTTGGCCAATGAATAAGCTAGGTAATATAAAGAGAGGACTTTTTTTCTTTGAAACAGGCTATCTGCTATGACCAGTTAGTGGTACTGAGCTGGAGGTGGGGGGGTGGCAGTCTCTTTAACTCACCAAGAATAAAGAAATTGCTTTTTATTTTAAATTGGTGTTTTTCTAGCCCGTTGTTTTCGACTTCAGTGTCCATAGTTTTTGGTGGCCTGTATGGGGACAGAGACGGCCAAGCGACTCCTTGGGCGGGATAGTCCAGAGGACCGGTGAAAGGACCGATTCCAGACGGATCGAGAGGACCAGCTCCGGAAAAAGTTAGGACTGGCCTGCCTCTGCCGACTCCCGCATGAGGAGCCCTTGTCCTCCTCTGATTTTTCCTGAAAGTCGAGTGAACTGGGAACTTCCAGACGGGAGGAACATCCTTGGTGAGTACCTAGGATCTTTCTTTTTGACTGGGAAGATAGTCTTAGCCGATTAAGGCGCCTCCAGACAGAAATAAAGGTGCCAGAATAGTTAGTGAGTACGCCCCTAGGAATTGAAAGAAATATTAAAGAAAGAAGGGGTGGGAAGAACAGAAAGTAGAAAAGGACCACTTTTGACCTGGGCGCCGAATAAGTGAGGTGTTGACAATGCTTAGTTAGTATGCCCCCTGAAATGGGGCGGAGTCTTCTACCGGCTTCTACCGAAAAATAAGTAAAATATAATAAGGCGGGAGTGGGAAGAATCCATCCATCCATCTATTGTCCAACCTGCTGAATCCGAACACAGGGTCACAGGGTCTGCTGGAGCCAATCCCAGCCAACACAGGGCACAAGGCAGGAAACAATCCCGGGCAGGGTGCCAACCCACCACACAAACACACCCACACACCAAGCACACACTAGGGCCAATTTAGAATTGCCAATCCACCTAACCAGTATGTCTTTGGACTGTGGGAGGAAACCCACGCAGACATTGGGAGAACATGCAAACTCCACGCAGGGAGGACCCGGGAAGCAAACCCAGGTCCCCAGGTCTCCCAACTGTGAGGCAGCAGTGCTACACACTGCGCCACCGTGCCGCCAGTGGGAAGAATAGATAGGAAAAAAAAAAAACCATCTCACGGGCGGGACACTAAAGCACTGTTGCGGGAGGGTGAGACTCTTTTGCCTCTACGGTCTGGTCATATTCCTGCTCCAACAGGTTGATCTCCTGTGGACACCATAAGCGGTAACCAGCTGTTAGACGACTGAAGAAGGGGTCGGCACTGAAAAGTCGAAGCCCCAGGTGCAGTTGTCAACAAGACTGTTAGTCCGCTAAAGTCACAGAGCAGCAGATAGGGACCGGGGGCAGAAAACCGCAGGGGCTGAAACTTTATTCCTTGCAGTATTGGTGCTATCCAATAATGGGAAAAACAAATAGTAAACCGGTCAAGATCCCTTTAGGAAATCAAAAGTCTTTGTTAGAAGGATTATTTTCGAAGGGCTTACCAACCCCCAGTAAGGGTCCAATTAGTGGAAAAGAAAACGGTTAGATTTTAAGAAAGCATGTAAAAAATGGAACAATCAAAGAGGTGGTAAATGGCCAGTTGAGGGAACTGGGGATATTTTAGAAATCCAAGAAATTAGGTAAAAATCCTATGTAGAAACACCCAAAGCTGTTGGCAAAGTGGTCCCTATAGGATGGATATGTTTGATAGATGGAAACTAGTAATTAAAGATCGAGCAATTGAGGTAAATCAGAAGCACAATGAGACACTTTCTGCTGAAGTTAAGACCCGAAAAGAAAAAGAAGAGATGTTGCTAGCATTACAAAAGACTAAGACAGAGCCAGATCCAGACAATAGGTGAAAGAAATTGGATAAAAAGGATCCCCTTTACCCAATTATTCACTCCCCACCTCCTTATCAACCCCCACCTCCTCCTCCTCCTGCTCCAAATGCCCCACCGGCTCCTCTAGTAGCCGATGATCCACCCGGAGCAGATCAACAGTTTTTCACTATGATTCGTGTTCTCATTCAGACCGGGATGACGAAGACCAGGGTGCCCAGTCTGGAGGCTATACTGAACCCCAGCCACATACTTCACTCCAATCCCCGATTTCTAGCCATACAAGAAGCCAAACATTACAATCATACACAGGCTCCAAATCAGGATTCAGCTTTATTTCCCCAAAGCATCAGAATCCCGGACCCGAGTTTTCTTGCCCTTTAATACAAGTCCACAACCCCAATCAACCCGCAGGAGCTAATAATCCCTCCACTGTCATGATACATCGAAATTGGGACATCCAAGAATTAAAAGATGTGGTGTCAGAACTGCCAGATCCCAAGGGAGTCGGCGGCTTAAAATTTGTGGAATCGCTTCAGCAGCTGGATGACATGTATAAGCCAAATGCTGCGGAGTGGACTCAGGTGCTGCGCCGAAAGCTAGGCACCACCTGGGCAACAGTAAATCGTGGGACCAGAGGGGATGGAAATGTCTGGAGATGGGATGAATCCTTGAATCACGATAATCAGGAGCCCCAATTTTTAGAACAATGGGAATTATTAAAGACCGCGATTGCAGGAAAATACAAAAAGGAAACAGACTGGTCATTCATATCGGCTGCCAAACAGCGGAAAGATGAGACAATCGATGAATGGGCTCATAGAATTCAAGACCTGATGGCTAATTATTCTGGTCTGCAAGAGAGCGAAGATCGAAACTACGCTGCCGTTCCCCCTTTCATCTTGGGATTAACCCATTAACCGCCCTCTGCCGGATATATCCGGCACCGTTGTTTTATTGCTAACGCCATACTTCCGGAATTATCCGGCACATTTGCCTGTGGTTATGTGAATGCCTGGCACGTAGTACAACTGACAGTTTGGCGTGGGTATTATTACTACGTTGTATTTCGACAACTCTGCACTTGTATTGGCCGATCACGTGATGTGATTCGAAAGTGAAAGCTGTGAATATGGCGAAACGTAAACTGACTTCAAGTGAGGCTTTGCAGGCGATTTTGGACAGTTCTGATCATGATTGTAGCAGTTCTGAAGAAGATTTTAGAGACAATGATGAGCAGCAACATGCGCTGCATGATACTGTGAATGAAGACGCATCGGATGACGGCGATGAGTGGGTGTATCCCCAGCATCTCAACTGGACTGCTGCCCGAGGTGAACTACCTTTTCTGCATCCGTTTGAGGCAACGTGTGGCTTTATTGTTGATGTAAACAATTACACTGCTGAGCAGTTTTATGAGCTGTTTGTGTCACCTGATTTGATCAGACATTTTGTTCATCAGACAAATCTGTATGCAGCACAGTTTATTGAGAAAAATCCCAATTTACCTCCACATTCCCGTGTTCGTGCTTGGTTTGACACTGATGAAAACGAAATGAAAAAATTCATTGCGATTTTGATGTTGATGGGAATAATCAGAAAACCAGATATTGAGATGTACTGGTCTACAGATACTATGTATGCAACACCTATTTTTGCAGCTGTCATGACACGTAACCGATTCTCTTTGCTGCTGAAATTCTTTCATTTGAATGACAACAGAAATGAGCCAGATAAGAAAGATCCAAACCGCGACCGCTTGTTCAAGCTACGTCCTTTGATTGATCATTTATTTGAAACATTTCAGTTGCCCTACATGCCAGGACCGTCAGTTGCAGTTGATGAAAGTTTATTGTTGTGGAAGGGCCGCTTACAGTTTCGACAGTATCTACCATTGAAAAGGGCACGGTTTGGTATCAAGATGTTTTGCTTAGCTGAGAATTCAGGTTACATTTATAGATTTCGTGTATACACTGGCAAAGAGGATCCTATGAGTAGTATTTCAGCAGTGTTGCCAGATGAATGTAAGGACTTTGGACTTTCAGAAAAACGCTGTCGTGTCTGTTCAAAGAAGGGTCAGCGTAGAGACATCAAGACCTTCTGCTCAAAGTGTCCCAGCAATCCAGGACTTTGTGCAGTTCCCTGCTTTGGCCTGTGGCACAGCAAACTCAAATACTGGGAATGAAACTATGATTGACTGAACTACTTTTGACTTTTGAATTACTTTTGACTGTTCCGTTTTGTAGTAGACAATAAATCCAGAAGCCTGAGAAAAGGTATATTTTGTGTTTTATTATGTGTTTGCCAATTTCTAGAACTTGCACAACATTTAGTGGTCAATACTGCTTGAATAAATGTAAAAAATGTAAAAAAAAATGTAAAAAAGTAAAAAAACGAAAATTGTTCAGATTTCGCCTGGCGTGGGGAATATTTAGGGAGTTAGCGGTTAAAGGGTTAAGAAGCGACATACAGAACAAAGTCCAAACATCTTGCATAGACTGGGAAAGCGCTACTTTGGAGGAAGTTAAACGCCATGCTGAGAGACAGTCTAAGCAAAAAGAATCCGATACGCAGACTAAACTGATAGCAGCACAGCTTCAGTATTACACTGGGGGAACAGGCAGGAGCAGAGGATTCGAAGGCCGTGGCCATGGCCACTCCTTCCGAGGGAGAGGACACGGAAGGGGACGTGGGCTCCAGCCCTCCACGTCCACCAACCCGTTCACCCAGATGCCTAAGTCGTCTGAACAGTCTCACACATCTTACACCTGCTACAACTGTGGTGAGCTTGGCCATTTCAGACGCAACTGCCCAAACAAGCGTCCACCACTTCCACTCCCGGAACCCAGTGACATTACCTGGTCCTAGGAATTAGCAGGGACCCCCAGCCATTTTTTTCCAGTTTCCCTTGCTCACCCGTCATGCTGATACAGACCCTTTACTGACTTTGATAGTGAATGGCAAGGAAACTGTCTTCCTGGTGGACACTGGAGCTACCCGCTCAACCTTATCGCTGTTGGAGGTCCCTGCCTCGAAAGACACTGTGAAGGTCCTCCCTGCCTCAGGACAACCTCATACTCTATCAGTATCCAAGCCTCTTCAAGTTCAACTTTCTACTGATAGTTCAACTTTGATACATCGATTCCTGTTAAATCATCTGTGTCCTGTTAACTTTTTGGGATGAGATCTCATGGCTAAACTGTCTGTTTCAATCTCCTTATCTGAACAAGGATTCTATTGCTCCATTCCTAAGCTCCTGTGCCAAACTCTCCAATCCCCTTGCCCTTCTTTTTGTCACCCCTGATCACCTGGTCACTAAGGTGTCCATTCAAATCGACCTGCCAGTCGTTTGTTCCCTTTGTCACTCGTCTCCTTCTCTGTATTCCTTGCAAACAGGCTCTTTTCCTTTGCTGTCCACAATTCCTGACACACTGTGGTCTCAGGGATAAAACGATTTTGGCAGGATCGCAAATTCTGAACCCTTAGTGGTTTTCCCAAACTTATCCTTCTGTCCTCGTCGTGCACAATATCCTCTTTCTCCCGAGGCTGAACTCGGAATTGCTGCTGTACACAAAGACTTAGTTGAACAGGGAGCCATTATTTCAATTAAGTATTCTCCTGTTAACTCTCCCATTCTGCCAGTAAAGAAAGCGGATGGATCTTGGCACTTCGTCCAAGACCTCAGACAAGTCAATTCTGCTATCTTTCCTAGAGCACCAATCGTGCCTAATCCTTCCACTATTCTGTCTACAATCCCTACATCTGCACGTTATTTCTCAGTTATTGACCTCGCGAATGCTTTCTTTTCTATTCCTGTACACCCTGATTCGCAATTCTGGTTTGCTTTTACTTTCCAAAATCGCTGCTGGATCTGGACCGTTATGCCACAAGGTTATACAGAGGCTCCTTGTGTATACGGACAGGCACTTGCTCAAAACCTGGAAGGCTTCTGGCCTAACAGGGGAAGTGTATTAATACAGTACGTTGACAACTTATTGCTCTGTAGCGAAACTGAGGAAGTATGCATGCAAGATACGGAATTATTATTAAGATATCTTGCGGAAAATGGCCACAAAGTCTCTAAAACAAAGCTGCAGCTGACTCAAACCACTGTCAAGTACTTGGGGCATGACATCACTTGTGGTACCAGAGCTCTGTCAAAAGACTGCATAACCACCATCCAAAATCTTCCAAGACCGGTCACAAAACAACAGGTTATGTCTATACTAAGCATTCTCGGTTATTGTCGACAATGGATCCTAAATTTTTCTGAAAGAGCACAGCCCTTACAAATTCTAGCCAACACTGTCGACCTTCCTCCTTCTGGCCACATACAGTGGAATGAGCAGGCAGAGAAGGCTCAATGTGATTTAAAAAGTGCACTACTTTCCGCACCTGCTTTAGGACTCCCCGACTATTCTCGTCCATTCACTCTCTTCGTGGATGAAAAGGGGTATATATGAATGCAGTATTAACACAGCTCCATGGAGAAAAGCAAAGGTCAGTAGCTTATTTTTCGAAAAAAATGGATCCAGTGGCCACATGACTCCAAACTTGTCTTAGAGCAGTAGCAGCAACAACAACGGAGGCTGTGCTGGCAAGCACGGATACTGTACTCATGAGTCCCCTGACAGTGAAAGTGCCTCACGCTGTTCACTCCATCTTAGTCCAGGCCAAAACCTCACATCTCACTACTGCAAGGGCAATACACTATCAAAATGTACTCTACCCTGTCAAATGTCACTATTGAAAGATGCTCCACTTTGAATCCAGCTACTTTACTCCCCACTGAGGGAGAGGGGGAACCACACGACTGCCATGATGAGATAACAAAGGTCCTGAAACCCATGCCGGTCCTCCAGGAAACTGCACTAGAAACAGAAGAAGTTTTTATGTGGACGGCTGTTCCTTGCGATTAGACGACGGAACACTCTCCACCAGTTATGCAGTGGTCAAAGGAGACCACTTACTTGAAGCAAATCAGATCTCTTCTAGTTTAAGTGCACAAGCAGCTGAGCTAATAGCTCTCACCCCGAGCTTGCCAGTTGTCCAAAGGGAAGGTCATAACCATCTGTACAGATTCCAGATATGCCTTTGGAGTCTACCATGATCATGGGGCATTATGGAAATGAAGGGGATTCAAAACCAGTACTGGTAAGCCTATACAACATCAGAAATTAGTGGAATCCCTTCTCAAAGCTATAACAAAACCATCGAAACTGGCAATAGTTAAATGCCAAGCCCATACTGTGAAACAAGACCCAGTCAGCCAAGGAAACAATTTGGCTGATCACTTTGCTAAACAGGCCGCCTATAATAACATACCAGTCTCTTTATTCCAACAGAAGGATGACAATAACCCTGTTAATCAAATTATTTCTTTACAGAGTGCTGCCACTGACCAAGAAAGGATAAAGTGGTCCCGAGAAGGATCCCTCTCTGATGGGGTCTGGACCCATAATCAAACTAAAAAACCTTTCCTCCCAAAGGCTTCTTTTCCAGGAGTGGCAAATATCGCACATGGCCTGGATCATGCAGGAAAAGACGCTATGACTCAGGATGTCGAGCGACATTGGGAAACCACAGGGTTCTCTGCATATGCTGAACAATTCTGTCAACAGTGTGCCCTATGTCAAAGGTACAATATAGGCAAAGGAACTCAGGTAAGTCCCGCCGTTACTCCGAAACCAGTGGGTCCATTTGAGCATCTTCAAATGGACTTCATTGAACTAACGCCATCTAAAAGATATCGATACTGCCTTGTGATTGTCGATGTGTTCCCCCGGTGGGTTAAGGCCTTTCCTTCTAAGCATGCCGATGCAAAGGCAGTGGCTAAAGCTTTAATAAAAGAAATTATTCCAAGATGGGGAATACCACAGAAACTGCAGACTGATAACAGTACCCACTTTGTGAATTCTGTGATAAATGAGCTGACTACTTGGCTCCAGATAAATGTACATCATTACTGCGAATACCATCCCCAAAGTGGAGGTATTGTAGAAAAGTGCAATGGCACCTTGAAATCAAAATTGGCAAAAATCTGTGAGCAGACAAAGTTTAACCTGGCTAGATGCTTTACCTCTGGCCTTGATGGGGTTGAGAGGAAGGACACATCGGCAGTTGGGACTATCGCCATTTGAAATTTTAACTGGACGCCCCATGCCCGTTGGCATGGTTATCGGAAATGTCACTCTGCATACTGTGGACAATGATCTTCTCTCCAGTCTTACAGGTCTCTGAGCCTCCCTGAAGGAAGTCCACGAACAAGTTAACAAGGCTTGGCGGACCGGTCCCCAACCGACGGAGTTCCAGATCCCCCTTGGAACCTGAATACTGGTCAGAGACACCCAAAGGAAACATTGGCATCAACCTCGCTGGAGGGGACCATTCCAGGTGTTGTTATCTACACCTCATGCCATTAAAGTCGAAGAACTTCCTGCCTGGATCCACGTCTCACATTGCAAAAAATGGCATTCTTAGTCCTGTTATTAATAACTTTTTCTGTCCCCTTGAACACGGGACAACAAACTCATGGGGGCCTTCCCATACTAACTTTCCAAGTAGGGAAGACCACCTCACTCCAGATTGACTTCTGTGCCGTCGCTCCTTGTGTGAACCGGCAGACACGACAATGGACTAGGCACGAAAAATATGTGTGTGTGACTGCTGTCTTCACTCATTATGGCAGAAATTGCGAAGAATGGCAGTGGGTATTTGCAAATACAGGTACCTATGACTTGGGTTATCGACCCTGGAAGGCTCAGCAACATGAGTTTACATATTGGGGGCACACATCTCTGGAAGAGATCCTCTTGGGAAATTCATTATTCGAGTCACAGCGGCAAGGCCCGATTCTGTCTCTCCTACCTCCTTGACCTCCCCTACTACTGTCCTTCCTGATGACTCCCCATCACACCCTGTGCGGTACTTAAATATTACCTCTTTGTCCTCCACCTTTGCAGTTGAGACTGGTTATGGGGACTAGAACCGATGACTTCAATGGGTATTTTACTCATGCCTATGCCATGGCCAGACCACATCTTGCCACAACTCCTTTTCCTTTAACCGACCCATTGCAACCTGCAGGTCTCTCTTGTGTGTTGTAGCTGTTCTCCTCTCCAACTCCCCCTAAGGACCCCTTATGTACATCCCTACACCACCTCTTCCCTCCCTTTCCCCCCATGACCCCGCCGATGTACCGCTCATAGACTGCCAACTATACTTGCTTTTCGCGAGATGGCCCCAATTCCTTGAACTTCGTTGGTAGACTACCACTTGAATGGTGTCAACAGACCTGTTATGTGTCCGATGGCATAAGCCACATGGTTTTCCTCCCATAATTCCCCACGTGCCGATATAAGGTAGATGTGTAAAAAGAACATGTTACTCTCAATCCTTCCCCCTGACTGGAGTGGCTGTTGCGCCCTAATCCAATTACTTATGCCTTTCCACATCTTCACTCTGCTAATTCAGTTCATCCAAGTAAACCCCGGAACCTTCTTGCTACCCTTGAAATGTTCGATTCTACTGTATATGTAGATGGTGTCGGAGTCCCCAGAGGTGTTCCAAACCGATATAAAGCATGTGATCAAGTGGCCACCGGATTTGAATCAATTATATTCTGGTGGTCAACAATAAATAAAAATGTAGAATGGATTAATTATCTTTATTACAATCAACAGCGATTTCTAAATTTTACACGTGAAGCCATCGAGGGCATTTATGAGCAACTAGACAAAACTTCTCTCATGACCTGGCAAAACCGGATAGCACTTGATATGCTTTTAGCTGAGAAAGGCGGTGTATATGCCATGTTCGGTGACAATTGCAGTACCTTCATCCCTAATAACACCGCTCCTGATGGCTCAGTAACCCGTGCACTTGCTGGTCTTACTGCCCTTACTGTCGAACTTGCGGAAAATTGTGGTGTTTCCAGTCCCCTTGATGAACTATTTGAAAGATGGTTCGGGGCATGGGCCGGTTGGTGTAAGACTATTTTTACCACTGTCCTTATTTCCTTTGCAATTCTGGTTGTTTGTGGTTGCTGCCTCATCCCCTGTATTTGCAGCCTCCTTCAGAGGCTCATTGACATCTCCCTCACAAAAGCCTATTTTCTCCATGCCCACAATTTCCAGGACCCCTATTACAACCCTTTGCTCCCGGGAACCTACACTCCCTTCTGAATGTGATGATACTGCTCCCGATGACTGGGTCTGATTATTTAATGTGCACATTTTATGTGCAAAGGGGGGAACTTAGAAAGTAAAAACATTATTAACTGACAATACCAATGACTGTATTTTGTATTAATCATGCTTCACAGAGCTATATGATTTATTACTTCTATATGATATGTTCTTCATTTAGGTAGAAAAGAATTAAGCTTGTGCACAGAATTATTAGATAACTTGCATTCTTTTATGAGAAAATGTTGATCTCTTGATACTAACAGAACACCCTGTCAATCAATGTGATAGTTTCTGAATTCTTGTTTAAAACTATAAGAAACATGTCCCTTATGGATTAATGAATAAGGATTTATTAATCTAAGCAAACAAAATCTAATGAAGATATTAAAGCTATAAGAATGCAATTTCTTTGTAACTAAAGTACTGAACTATAGAAACTGCTTTAAACTGGTTTTGTGTGTGTATGCTGATAAAGGCGTATTTTTAGGAATGTGAGTGCCCTGATGACTCTTTAAGTTGGTAATAAACTCTGTACACTCTTGCTTGTAATAAATTAGGATGTAACTGTAATTTACAGCAATCAATGTATGACCTCAAAATGAACTGCCATGGTTTTTTTTTCTCTTTGGCTAATGAATAAGCTAGGTAATATAAAGAAAGGACTTTTTTTCTTTGAAACCGGCTGTCTGCTCTGACCAGTTAGTGGCACTGAGCTGGAGTGGAGGGGTGGCAATCTCTTTAACTCACCAAGAATAACTAAATTGCTTTTTATTTTAAATTGGTGTTTTTGTATCCTGTTGTTTTCGACTTCAGCATCCACATGGTTTTCAGCTTTCCAGACAGGGAGGTGTAGGTTCAGGTAGACGGACACTGAAAGTGACCTCAGTGATGTCATATCTGTCAGTAATCCTGTCTGCAGAGGGAAAAAGCATTGAAACATAGCACCAACCCCTGGTGAAGTGGTAAAATTACAGTAACTACAGCCCTTCAACTGCCCCCCATGTGCATGCATGTGACTGCCCTTTTTCCTCCAGACTGCGTCTTCCCCAGCTGCTGAACTTCCTTGATGAGGAAGACTTAGAGCTCCCTTCTTCAGTTTAAAAGAACACAATGAGACTATTTTTTTGCCTGTTCAGCAATAAAGTTTTTGTTGCTTGAAAACCTGTTCTTACCTTCCTGTTTCTCTGCATCGAAAGTTTGACTATATATATATATATATATATATATATATATATATATATATATATATATATATATATATATATATATATATATATTACAGTGGGGCAAAAAAGTATTTAGTCAGCCACCAATTGTGCAAGTTCTCCCATTTAAAAAGATGAGAGAGGCCTGTAATTTTCATCATAGGTAAACCTCAACTATGAGAGACAAAATGAGAAAAAAATCCAGAAAATCACACTGTCTGATTTTTAAAGAATTTATTTGCAAATTATGGTGGAAAATAAGTATTTGGTCACCTACAAACAAGCAAGATTTCTGGCTCTCACAGACCTGTAACTTCTTCTGTAAGAGGCTCCTCTGTCCTCCGCTCGTTACCTGTATTAATGGCACCTGTTTGAACTCGTTATCAATATAAAAGACACCTGTCCACAACCTCAAACAGTCACACTCCAAACTCCACTATGGCCAAGACCAAAGAGCTGTCAAAGGACACCAGAAACAAAATTGTAGACCTGCACCAGGCTGGGAAGACTGAATATGCAATAGGTAAGCAGCTTGGTGTGAAGAAATTAACTGTGGGAGCAATTATTAGAAAATGGAAGACATACAAGACCACTGATAATCTCCCTCGATCTGGGGCTTCACGCAAGATCTCACACCGTGGGGTCAAAATGATCACAAGAACGGTGAGCAAAAATCCCAGAACCACACGGGGGACCTAGTGAATGACCTGCAGAGAGCTGGGACCAAAGTAACAAAGGCTACCATCAGTAACACACTACGCCACCAGGGACTCAAATCCTTACTGCTTAAGCCAGTACATGTGCAGGCCCGTCTGAAGTTTGCTAGAGAGCATTTGGATGATCCAGAAGAGAATTGGGAGAATGTCATATGGTCAGATGAAACCAAAATAGAACTTTTTGGTAAAAACTCTACTCGTCGTGTTTGGAGGAGAAAGAATGCTGAGTTGCATCCAAAGAACACCATACCTACTGTAAAGCATGGGGGTGGAAACATCATGCTTTGGGGCTGTTTTTCTGCAAAGGGACCAGGACGACTGATCCGTGTAAAGGAAAGAATGAATGGGGCCATGTATCGTCAGATTTTGAGTGAAAACCTCCTTCCATCAGCAAGGGCATTGAAGATGAAACGTGGCTGCGTCTTTCAGCATGACAATGATCCCAAACACACCGCCCGGGTAACAAAGGAGTGGCTTCGTAAGAAGCATTTCAAGGTCCTGGAGTGGCTTAGCCAGTCTCCAGATCTCAACCCCATAGAAAATCTTTGGAGGGAGTTGAAAGTCTGTGTTGCCCAGCGACAGCCCCAAAACATCATTGCTCCAGAGGAGATCTGCACGGAGGAATGGGCCAAAATACCAGCAACAGTATCTGAAAACCTTGTGAAGACTTACAGAAAACGTTTGACCTCTGTCATTGCCAACAAAGGGTATATAACAAAGTATTGAGATGAACTTTTGTTATTGACCAAATACTTTTTTTCCACCATAATTTGCAAATAAATTCTTCAAAAATCAGACAGTGTGATTTTCTGGATTTTTTAGTTGAGGTATACCCATGATGAAAATTACAGGCCTCTCTCATCTTTTTAAGTGGGAGAACTTGCACAATTGGTGGCTGACGAAATACTTTTTTGCCCCACTGTATGTGTATATATATATATATATATATATATATACATACAGTATAATACACTGCTCAAAAAATTTAAAGAAACACTTTTAATAGCATCAAGTCAATGAAACTTCTGGGCTATTGATCTGGTCAGTTAAGTAGCAGATGGGCTTTTTAATCAGTTTCAGCTGCTTTGGTATTAATAAAATTAACAACATATGCACTAAAGGGGCAACAATGAGACAACCCCCAAAACAGGAATGGTTTAACAGGTGGAGGCCACTGACATTTTTCACTCCTCATCTTTTCTGTCTATTTTTTCACTAGTTTTGCATTTTGCTATTGTCAGTGTCACTACTGGTAGCATGAGGCGATACCTGGACCGTACAGAGGTTGCACAGGTAGTCCAACTTCTCCAAGATGGCGCATCAATACGTGCCATTGCCAGAAGGTTTGCTGCATCTCCCAGCACAGTCTCAAGGGCATGGAGGAGATTCCAGGAGACAGGCAGTTACTCTAGGAGAGCTGGACAGGGCCATAGAAGGTCCTTAACCCATCTGCAGGACTGGTATCTGCTCCTTTGGGCAAGGAGGAACAGGATGTGCACTGCTGGAGCCCTACAAAATGGCCTCCAGCAGGCTACTGGTTTGACTGTCTCTGACCATACAATCAGAAACAGACTTCATGAGGGTGGCCTGAGGGCCTGACATCCTCTAGCGGGTCCTGTGCTCACTGCCCAGCACCATGGAGCTTGATTGGCATTTGTCATAGAATACCAGAATTGGCATGTCCACCACTGGCACCCTGTGCTTTTCACAGATGAGAGCAGGTTGAGCAAATGTGACAGACGTGAAAGGGTCTGGAGAAGCTTTGGAGAACGTTATGCTGCCTGTAACATCGTTCAGCACCACCGGTTTGGTGGTGGGTCAGTGATAGTCTGGGGAGGCATATCCATGGAGGGACGCACAGACCGCTACAGGCTAGACAACGGCATCTTGACTGCCGTTAGGTATTGTGATGAAATCCTTGGACCCATTGTCAGACCCTATGCTGGTGCAGTGGGTCCTGGGTTCCTCCTGGTGCACAACAATGCCCAGCCTCATGTGGCAAGAGTATGCAGACAGTTCCTGGAGGATGAAGGAATTGATACCATTGACTGGCCCCCACACCCACCTGACTTAAATCCAATAGAACAAATCTGGGACATTATGTTTCAGTCCATCTGACGCCGCCAGGTTTCACCTCTGACTGTCCAGGAGTTCAGTGATGCCCTGGTCCATATCTGGGAGGAGATCCCCCAGGACACCATCTGTCATGTCATTAGGAGCGGCCCTGACATTGTCAGGCATGCATAGAAGCACATGGGGGCCATACAAACTACTGAGTACGATTTGGAGTTGCAATGAAATTTCGGCAAAAGGGACTAGCCTGACACATCATTTTTTCACTTTCATTTTAGGGATGTCTTTGAAGTCAGCCCTCTGTAGGTTGATAGTTTTCATTTCCATCAAACAATGTGGCATTCTTTCATTCCTAACACATTACTCAGTCCATATCAGTATAGATATCCAGCAGGATTTGTTCCCATTGAGATCTGATGTGTTTTCAAAGTTTTATTTTTATTTTTTTGAGCAGTAATTACTCCAGCACTGTTGACAGATGCTTCTCTAGTCTTCTAGTCTTGAAAGACTATTGATCATTATAATCCTCTCAACACTAGTTCAGTTTCTCCTTCACAATTGACTTTAATGCATTTCGTGGAGTCTACCGAAGTTCCTGAGCATTTCTACAATTTCACTGAGTTTACATGCAAATGAACTCCATAGTTTGCACTCATCACTACACGTCATCTACCTTGTCTAAACCCATTCTCACTGTTAGCTAATACTGTACACTAATTGTTACCACATGATGCTCAATCTTTTCCTCAATAATTGTTTCCATTGACAATGCATGTTGAGCTTACTGACCATGTGTACATTTTCTTATTTGTTAAATATCGTGATAATATTTGTAAGTGTCAAGTCTTTCTGAATGTCCCATGTATGCAGTGATGTTATCTGGTCCCAATTATTTGTAAGATTTTAGCCTTTTCAACCTAAGCAAGACTTCTCCCTCTAATTTTTCTAAATCTCTCAGTACTTTCTTAGTAGTCCCTGTTACTATTGGAGGTTATCGACTTTTTCACTTTTGCGGTTTCACTGTGTTTATATGTTAGTTAACAATTAGTTAACTTAACTGTAATGCACTTCATCTACATTCTGACCATTCTGTTACTTCTAAAATTTTCAAAGAATCTCTTTGGGCCATCTTTTGCAGTGTTTCTCTCTAACTGCCTTTTACCTTTCTTAAAATCCTTTTTAACAATTGCTGTCATGCTCTTATAAGTCCCTCAGAATAGCACTAGAATTATTTACCTCGTATGCCTTATACAGCTGCTTTTTCCTTTGGCGACTTCTTTTCCATCTCCTTATTTATTAACCGGGCCGTTTTCTTTCATTTCAGCGCTTTGAGTACTGAGAAAAGTGCTATATAAATGTAATGAATTATTATTATTTCTTACTACTTCCAAATTTTGGGATAAATTTGTATTACTTTATATATGAGAGGGATTCAAGCTAAATTTAGAAAATGCGATTTATTAGAAAATGGAATGAACCTTAAAAACTGATAATGTCATTTCTCAATGCAGTCTCCACCCTTCTCAATGTACTTGCGCCATCTTCCCGGAAGTGCCTGGATTCCAGCAGAATAAAAGGTTTTGTGCCTGTCTCACCACCTCCCTGAACCCAACCTTGCAGTCTTCCTTTTTCAACTTCCACCATTTGATCCTTGGCTCTGCCCTCACTCTCCTGTGACGATGCAGGTTCTCTCCATGCTCCCCTCGTCTGTCCGGGAACCCTGAACCCAACACCGTCAGTAATGTCACTGAGATGAGCTGACAAATGGGGACAAATCTTACATGAAGCCAGGGGATATATTCAAAAAGTGCTAAAGTGCTTTTATTTAAAACAATAATCAAAACAGTGCAGTGTCCAAAGTTCAATAAATAAATCCTTAAAACCAGTGTCTAGTGGGGATAAAAACAGTCATCCATAAATAAATCCTTTAAAATCCAAGGTTAAATGCAGTAGAAGTTAAAAAACAGTCTCTCTCGTTCTTCTCCAACCCACCTCTGTCTCTCTCTCCCTGGCTCACCCATTGCTCATTGCCGGCGGAGACGAACAGCCACGAGCTCCTGCAGCTAACCTCCATCTTGGCATCCATTCGAACGTCACTGCCAGACCGTTGAGGTCAGCTCTGCTCCCGTGATCTTTCGTGCACCCGTAGTCGCTCCTCAGATCCAACGGGAAGACACCTCTCTGCTCACCCCACTCACTAGTTTTCAGTGGGGCGAACTAGCCCCTAGAGCGCATCGGCCAAACGCTCCTACGCAGGGCCCCAGGTCGTGGTGTCTCCTCATCCAAGGTGCCCAGATCCTCATGCTAAGCTGCCCTTCATTTACTTAAACCTCGATTTACTTCACCTCCATCGATCGATCAATACCTTCCCCCGTCTCTGGTGTCGACCCGTATATATACACACCTACCTCCGTGCGCCTCCGTGGGCACAGCGCCTTAATCACACACCGCAGGAAGCCAGTGGGGCAATTTAGAACGACCGCACCCACACGTGCAGGTGCGACTCGCTCCAATTACCTCATTAACTCCCCACAGTCGTGCGATCGCACCCACGGAGAACAGCACGACTAAACGGATTTAAAAACCCAGCCTTTTTTTCGGAAGCCATGGACCCACTATACCACATCTCTTCCTCTTCTTGATCTCCAGCATCATCCTACAGACCACCATCTTATGCTGTCTAACTTCACTTTCCCCTGCCACCACTTTGCAGTCTTTAATCTCCATCAGATTGACTCTTCTGCATCTATATATATAATTCACTAAGCCGCCGCCAGAGCAAGCAATACACCCATGAAATCACGCAGGTAAGCAAGACACCCATGAAAGCACGCAGGAAGGGGCGTGGATTCACTAAGCCGCCGACAAGTAAGACGCCCATGGTGCATGCAGGAAGGAGCCATGCCCACCAACTCTAAGACCATTGGATACGACGACAACTCGCAGAGCCACGCCCACCAACAGTACTACAGTACACATGGACCTCTGAGCCAAGTTGACTTTTCGGTTACGACGCACGACCGTGTGCACCATCGCAAACTGTTTTACACGCTACATACAGCAATTCGCATCCGCGACAAACATGCGTCTTCTTAGATGGTCCTGCAGGAACACGGAAAACGTTTCCCCGCCCATGACCAGGCGGTGTGTATGCTTCGAGAACGAGGGTGGACGCGGCAGGACCATCTAAGTAGAGGCATGTTTATCGCGGATGTGAATGGCTGTATGCAGCGTGTAAAACAGTTTGCGAGGGGTATCCCATGGGATCCTTAAAACAATCCTTTAAAACTGAGGTTAAAACACAATGAAGGAAGCAGTCTTTAAAAACCAATAAGCCCTGTGCCTCTTTTTCATTAGCGTCTCACCTGCTTCACTGATGCAGACCCTGCAACAGTCGAGACGCTCTCTCAGCAGCTGACCTTCTCTGTGCCTGACTCCACTACTGTCAGTCGCCTGATTAAAAATGGCCTTTTGAAGGGGAGCTGTGGACCCGCTATACCACAGGATCACCTGTGACAATGCCTTCACATTGTTTTCATTTTATTTCTGATCCCGTCGAGCAGATCAGACACCCAGGCAAACAACACTGAGTAATCAATAGCTTCAACTACTTTGCCCGCCCCAACTCGTCACCTGAGTAGGTTTTGTCTGTGTTCAGCAGTGTTTCCCAAACTCGATTCTGGTGATACCCCTGTGGATGCAGGGTTTTGTTCCAACCGGATTCCTAATCATTAATGCAGCTAAAACTCAACCGGGATAAGTCGGTTTTTCAAACACAGCCGCGTAGCACATTAGTCTAGCTGGATGTAATAATCCGAGATGAATGCGCGCCCCCGCGCTGAGTGAAAAGCCAATGTATATTGAGTCTAGAAAACATGATCAGCAAGTCTTTGATAGGCTGCAACAAAATGATGAAAGAACGGGCGCATATTTTTCACACAAGCTGGGTGGGTGGGTGTTAGTTAGTTAATTAGTTACTCGAAGAATTTCAAGATTTAATATGCACAAGCGGTAACACTGCAAAAGCAGCCCAAACCAGAAAAGACGGCTGGCAAAAAATGGCCGACAAATTGTACTTACTGAAAGCAGCGTTACGGATTTTGCAAATGTTCATTTTTTTTCCTTCTGCTTCAAAAACATTAAAAAAGCGGCGTGATTATGCGGCGTTGTGCAGCATGTGAAACAGTTTGTTTGTTGCTAATAATTTGCCTGTTAGATTTGCCTTTGCAATGACAACTAATAAGGCACAGGGCCAAACTTTCAAAAAGATATGCATGTATCTGCCAAAACCAGTTTTCAGTCACTGACAGTTGTATGTTGCTCTCTCCAGAGTTCCATCTTTTCATTCACTTACTGGTATGCCTGCAGGAACACGTGCAGCGAGCGAGCGACACACACATATACAGGCGCGCGCGCGAGACAGAGAGAGCTCTGGACACATACGAATAATAATACTTCATTACATTGATATACCGGTGTTTTCAGTATTCAAAGCGAAATCCACACAGGGAGGAACCGGGAAGCGAACCCAAAATCTTCCATAGTCTCCTGTGCAGCAACACTACCACTGCGCTACAAGGCAGAGAAGGCAGTTAAAGAATGCACCAGGCTCGATTTTGTTTTCACTTCTGTTTGGACAACTGTGTTGTTCAGGAAGTGTTCACCCATCAAAACATAATTATGCGGCGTATGCTACGCCGCGGGTTGGCTAGTAGGATATAATCTACCTGTGTGCATCTTCCTTCACTGCTTTTTGCAAAATCCACTATCATCTGACTTTCTTCATTCCTCTCATTGACGCCATACCTACCCATCACATCCTCATCTCCTCTGTTCCCAACATGTCCATCGAAATCTGCTAAAACCACCACTTTCTGTCCTTGGGTACACTGTCCATCACTTAATCCAACTCACTTCAGAAACCTTCTTTCTCATCCATCATACACCCAACTTGCGGGGCATATGCACTAACAACATTTATCATCACACCTCCAATTTCCAGCTTCACAATCATTATTCTGTCTGACACTCTTTTCACCTCCAAAACACTCTTGACATACTGCTTTGCAGTAAGGAGACTGTGGAAGAGTGTGGGTTCGCTTCCCGGTTCCTCCCTGTGTGGATAGCGCTTTGAGTACTGAGAAAAGCGCTATATAAATGTAATGAATTATTATACTGTTCCTTCAGAGTAACTCCTGCTCCATTTCTTCTCCCATCCACACCATGATAGAACAATTTGAATCCACCTCCAATCCACCTGGCCTTACTCCCCTTCCATTTAGTCTCTTGCACACACAATATATCAACCTTCCTTCTCTTCATCATATCTGCTAACTCTCTCCCCTTACTAGTCATACTGCCAACATTCAAAGCTCCTACCCTCAGTTCCACTCTCTTTACCTTTCTCCTGTCCTTCTGCCTCTGGACACATCTCCCCCCTCTTCTTCTCCTTCTTTGGCCAACTGTAGCCCAATTTCCACCAGCACCCTGTTGGCTAACAGTACTGGTGGCAGTCATTGTTAACCCGGGACACGACTGATCTGGTATGGAAATTTGTATTGTTGTCCACATGTTGATCTGGCAAAATTTTACACCGGATGCCCCTACTGACGTAACCCTCTCCATTTATCGGGGCTTGGGACACACTGGTTTGTGCATCCCATGTGGCTGGGTTAAAAAGTTAAATGTCATATGATCTCATAATCTCCATGGTGAATGTACTTGAAATAGATGATCACATGAAGTTTTGATTACACAGAAAAACACCCATAAAGGCACACAGAAAACTTCCCTTTCCTTAACCCATAAGCTCAAGTAAGTTAATTCTTCTTTTCCCACTCAAATATTGGTCTGGAAATCAAAGTCTAGAAAAATCAATGTGTCAGACTTCATGAACAATTCATTTAATCACATTCATTTTCTTTTGTTTCTATTTTCATAATTGAAAAGATACTACCTCAAAATTACATGACATTCTCTACTTTTAGTAATAATTTGGACCTGCTACTTTCCATAAAGTGTTCTTCTAACCACACCTTTCATTACAGATGTATTCCAGATCTACTGCTTTATGTGACTAATCACCTAACCTGTAGATTTTCATTTTTTTTTTGTTTGATGAGTCTCTTCTAGTGTTTAATCCAAATTTTCTTTTCTTGCATCATTTTGTGCTTTAGACCTCTAACTTTACACTCAACTTTTCAACTTGTCCTATCTTGTTTTAAATTTACTTGGCAAGGACACTTGCTTTTCTTAATCACACCTTCACTTTTTCTTGAACTGGATGGTCCCAGTCATCATACAATCTCCAAACTACACCACTGACAACTTACATCTTTCCATGTCAGAGAACTTTTTAATCTAAACGGTTTCTAAATCAAATCGAAACAAATTTTATTTGTCACATACAATTATGCACACAATACAATATGTAGGGAAATTCAAGGGAGCTAAACTCCAAGACTGTGTATTAGAGGAAGAATATAAAGACAATAAACAATAAAAGTCAATATATAAAATGACTGCATAAATAAATAACTTAATATAAGAGAGTTAGCAATAGGGCATTGTGTAGCTCTAGGTACTGTCTTTATTTAGGATGTAGATGGACTGTGGAAAGAACCCTTATCTTGAAATTTACAAAGTTTCTTGATAAGGTGCCATATGAGAGGTTGGGCAACAAACCAAAAATCATGGGAGTTCAAGGTGATATTTTTAGACACAGGAAGCAGAGGGTAATGGTATAAGGACCCTTACCAGAACTGACTGATGTTAAGAGTGGTGTTCCACATGGGTCAGTGCTAAGGCCACTCCTATTTTTAATATATATTGTGAAGAAAGAACACAAGGAAACACATATAAAGGTTTGGGACCCTGTCCCATATACTGTAATAAAAGTTTTTCGTCAATAGTTTCAACAACTCAAAAGACACAGAAGGAGGGGTAGACGGACAACTTATAGGGACGGACCAAAATTAAATGATGGAATGCTGGGAAAACCGTGGTGCTGGATGGATGGGTGATGTCATCATAGAGGGACCAGAGGGATGAAATGAACCTGGAAGTGCTGCCGCTGTTTGGATCATCTGGGCAGTATTACGGCGACGGAGCCACATTCTTTCTGAAGGAATAGAGAAAGAGAGGTTGGTACACTGCCATTCTCCCCTGGCACGAATTGTTGCTGTGCGAGTCGGGTCCTTAAACTGCTCTCCATGCGTGCGTGACAATATAAATAATTTAGATAGGAATATAAGTAACAAGCTGGTTAAGTTTGCAATATGATACCAAGACAGGTGGATTAGCAGATAATTTGGAATCCGTTATATCATTACAGAAGGACTTTGATAGCATACAGGCTTGGGCAGATTTGTGGCAGATGAAATTTAATGTCAGTAAATGTAAAGTATTACACGTTGAAAGTCAAAATGTTATATTTGACTTCCTATGGGAGGTCTGAAAATCAAAAGTACACCTTCTGAGAAGGATTTAGGAGTCGTAGTGAGCTCAACACTGTCAACTGCCAGACAGTGTTCATAAGCCATTCTTCTTCTTCTTCTTCTTCTTCTTTCGGTTGCTCCCGTTAGGGGTTGCCACAGCAGATCATCTCCTTCCATATCTTTCTGTCCTCTGCATCTTTCTCTGTTACACCCATCACCTGCATGTCCTCTCTCACCACATCCATAAACCTTCGCTTAGGCCTTCCTGTTTTCCTCTTCTCTGGCAGCTCTATCCTTAGCATCCTTCTCCCAATATACCCGGCATCTCTCCTCTGCACATGTCCAAACCAATGCAATCTCGCCTCTTTGAGTTTGTCTCCCAACTGTCCAACTTCAGCTGACCTTCTAATGTACTCATTTCTAATCCTATCCATCCTCGTCACACCCAGTGCAAATCTTAGCATCTTTAAATCTGCTACCTCCAGCTCTGTCTCCTGCTTTCTGGTCAGTGCCACCATCTCCAACCCATATAACATAGCTGGTCTCACTACCGTCCTATAGACCTTCCCTTTCACTCTTGCTGATACCCGTCTGTCACAAATTACTCCTGACACTCTTCTCCACCCATTCCACCCTGCCTACACTGTCCTTTTCACTTCTCTTCCACAATCCCCATTACTCTGTACTGTTGATCCCAATTATTTAAAGTCCTCCACCTTCGCCAACTCTACTCCCTGCATCCTCACCATTCCACTGACCTCCCTCTCATTTACACACATGTATTCTGTCTTGTTCCTACTGACCTTCATTCCTCTCCTCTCTAGAGCATATCTCCACCTCTCCAGGGTCTTCTCAACCTGCTCCCTACTATCGCTACAGATCACAATGTCATCAGCAAACAGTATAGTCCACGGGGACTCCTGTCTAATCTCGTCTGTCAACCTGTCCATCACCATTGCAAATAAGAAAGGGCTCAGAGCTAATCCCTGATGTATTCCCACCTCAAACTTGAATGCATCCGTCACTCCTACCGCAGACCTCACCACAGTCACTCTTCCCTCGTACATATCCTGCACAACTCTTACGTACTTCTCTGCCACTCCTGACTTCCTCATACAATACCACAGCTCCTCTCGAGGCACTCTGTCATATGCTTTCTCCAGGTCCACAAAGACGCAATGCAACTCCTTCTGGCTTCTCTAAACTTCTTCATCAATATCCTCAGAGCAAACATTGCATCTGTGGTGCTCTTTCTTGGCATGAAACCATACTGCAGTTCACTAATCATCACCTCACTTCTTCACCTAGCTTCCACTACTCTTTCCCATAACTTCATGCTGTGGCTCATCAATTTTATTCCCCTGTAGTTACTGCAGTCCTGCACATCCCCCTTATTCTTAAATATCGGCACCAGTACACTTCTTCTCCACTCATCAAGCATCCTCTCACTTTCCAAGATTCCATTAAACAATCTGGTTAAAAACTCCACCGCCATATCTCCTAAACACCTTCATGCTTCCATAGGTATGTCATCTGGACCAATGGCCTTTCCATTTTTCATCCTCTTCATAGCTGTCCTTACTTCCTCCTTGCTAATCTGTTGCACTTCCTGATTCACTATCTCCACATCATCCAACCTCTTCTCTCTCTCGTTCTCTTCATTCATCAGCCTCTCAAAGTACTCTTTCCATCTGCTCAACACACTCTCCTCACTTGTGAGTACGTTTCCATCTTTATCCTTTATCACCCTAACCCGCTGCACATCTTTCCCAGCTCAGTCCCTCTATCTAGTTAATCGGTACAGGTCCTTTTCTCCCTCCTTAGTGTCCAACCTCTCATACAACTCATCATACGCCTTTTCTTTAGCCTTCGCCACCTCTCTCTTCACCTTGCGCCTTATCTCCTTGTACTCTTGTCTACTTTCTGCATCTCTCTCACTATCCCACTTCTTCTTTGCCATCCTCTTCCTCTGTATACTCTCCTGTATTTCCTCATTCCACCACCAGGTTTCCTTTTCCTCCTTCCTCCGTCCAGATGTCATGCCAAGCACCCTTCTTGCTGTCACCCTTACTACATCTGCTGTAGTTTCCCAGCTGTCTGGTAACTCTTCACTGCCACCCAGTGCCTGTCTCACTTCCTCCCTAAACTCAACCTTGCAGTCTTCCTTTTTCAACTTCCAGTATTTTATCCTTGGCTCTGCCCTTACTCTCTTCCTCTTCTTGATCTCCAACGTCATCCTACAGACCACCATCCTATGCTGCTTAACTGCACTTTCCCCTGCCACTACTTTGCAGTCTTCAATCTCCTTCAGATTGACTCTTCTGCATAGGATGTAATCTACCTGTGTGCATCTTCCTCCACTCTTGTACGTACTGTAACCCTATGTTCCTCCCTCTTCTTAAAATACGTATTCACCACAGCCATGTCCATCCTTTTGGAAAAATCCACTATCCTCTGACCTTCTTCATTCCTCTCCTTGACACCATACCTACCCATCACCTCCTCGTCTCCTCTGTTCCCTTCACCAACATGCCCATTGACATCCGCTCCAATCACCACTTTCTGTCCCTTGGGTACACTGTTCATCACTTCATCCAACTCACTCCAAAAATCTTCTCTCTCACCCATTGCACACCCAACTTGCGCTGCATATGCACTAACAACATTCATCATCACACCTCCAATTTCCAGCTTCATAATCATTACTCTGCCTGACACTCTTTTCACCTCCAAAACACTCTTGACATACTGTTCCTTCAGAATAACTCCTACTCCATTTCTCCTTCCATCCACGCCATGATTGAACAATTTGAATCCACCACTGATCCACCTGGCCTTACTCCCCTTCATTTAGTCTCTTGCACGCACAATATATCAACCTTCCTTCTCTCCATCATATCTGCTAACTCTCTCCCCTTACCAGTCATACTGCCAACATTCAAAGTTCCTACCCTCAGTTCCACTCTCTTTACTTTCCTCCTCTCCTCATGCCTCTGTACACATCTCCCCCCTCTTCTTCTTCTTCTTCTTCTTCAGCCAACAGTAGTCCAATTTCCACCAGCACTCTGCTGGCGGTCATTGTTAACCCGGGGCTCAACCGATCCTGTATGGAAATTTGTATTGTTGTCAGCATATTGATTTGGCAAAATTTTACACCGGATGCCTTTCCTGACGGAACCCTCCCCATTTATCCGGGCCTGGGACCGGCACAAAGAAACACACTGTGCATCCCCTGTGGCTGGGTTGTTCATAAACCATTAAGAAGGCTAACAGAATGTTAGGTTATATAACACAATGTGTGGAGTACAAGTCCAAGGAGATTATACTCAAGCTTTATAATGCACTGGTGAGGCCTCATCTGAAGTACTGTGTGCAGTTTTGGTCTCCAGGCTACAAAAAGCATATTTCAGCGCTAGAAAATGTCCAGAGAAGAACAACTAGACTGAGTCCAGGGCTACAGGGGATCAATTCTCAGGAAAGACTAAAAATGTTAAACCTTTTTAGTTTAAGCAAAATCAGATTAAGAGGTGACATGACTGAAGTGTTTAAAATTATGAAGGGAATTGGTATAGTGGATTGAGACTTTGAAATGAGTTCATCAAGAAAACGAGAACATAGTTTGAAACTTGTTAATAGTTAATTTTGCACAAACATTAGGAGTTTTTTATTACATAAGAGAACAATAGACACATGGAAAAAGTTACCGAGACTTCAAGGACTTTCAAAACTAGGCTTGATTTTATTTTGGAAGAATTAAGTGGATAGAACTTATGAGATTTGTTGAGCTGAATGGCTTGTTCTCATCTAGATTGTTCTAATGTTTTTAAAAAAAGCACCTAATCATTCTCCCTGTACTGGTCTTCAGGCAGTGGTAGTGTTACTGGGGTTCCTGGTATCACTAATAATTTTCTTTGCCCTGGTGTGAAGTTGCTTGGTATAGATGTTCTGAAGGTTAGAGAGTACATTCCTGGTGAGATGCTCAGCTGTCCGCATCACTCTCTGTAGAGCCTTTCGGTCCTGCTGTATGTTGTTTCCACATCAAGTGGTAGTACTTCCTGTTAGGATGCTTTTGATGGTGGATGTGTAGAAGTTCTTTAGTATCTGGGAAGGCAGCATAAAACTGAGGCATTTGAGGTAGTGAAGTTGTTCTCGTATCTTCTTCAACAAGGAGTCAATGTGCTTGGATCAGGTTATGTACTCTGTGTTGTGGACACTGAGATATGTAAAACCTTCTACCCTCTCCAGCTGAGTTCTATTAATTCTGAGGGGGCGGTTGTGCTTCTGCTGGCTTCTCTCCACAAAGTCCACAATTAACTCCTTTGTCTTGCTGACATTGAAGAGAAGACTGTTACTGTGTCACCAATGTGATAGACTATCCACTTCATTCAGGTAAGCCTGCTAATTATTAGCGATCAGGGCTAGCACAGTTGTATCAGTCTTGTTAGAGTGATGTGCAGCCATTCAGTCAAGGGAGTATAGCAGAGGGCCCAGAGCACAGCCTTGTGAAGCCCCAGTGTTGAGGGTCATGGATAGTGAAGTGTGGCCACCCACTTGAATCACATAGGGTCTTTCTGTCAAGAAGTTCAGATCTCATCTGCACAGTGACATGTTCAGATGCAGGCCCCAGAGCATGGTGATGAGTTTAGACAGTTTATTGTGTTAAATTCAGAGCTATAGCTTATAAAAAACATTCATCCTTCTGTTGTGGAGGTTGGCCAGTACTGTATGTAGGATCAAGGTGATGGCATCATGCGTGGATCAAACTGGAGCAGACTGTGAAGGTGAACACAAGATGTGGAGAAATGCTTGCTGTGGCGACATGACAGTTTCTTATTTGCAATTTTATTGTTACTCACAAGTTGTTCTTGATCTTAAGTTACTCTGATAACAAACCTTTTTTTTCCAATGATATTTCTGGTTGTGTCCTAGAACTCCAAAAGTTTCTTACTTTGTTATAAATCTGTTGAACTAGATAGTAGACTTAATAAAAGATTTAACTTTACATTTCTTATCTGAAGAATTAAAAATGGGTTTAGCTTGAGGTGAAGTGCAGGATTAAGATTTTTTTCACGCCTTCTTCTCCCCACCCTTTTATCTGAAAAGAGTTCTGATCTGACAGGTTTTGTCAGTAGAACAAGTTTATTACTACCTGCTTTCTGCAGTTGCTCCTGTATGCAATCCAATTCATAACATTTCAAGGTAAGCAATATTTTTATTTTACTGATTACTATGTGAATGTCTTGAACACTGAAAAATAAATTCTTATATTAAGCATTAGGCATTGACTTGTTTATAATTTTGTGATGGTTTGATGACAATGGATCATGTTGGTGTCTTTTCACATTCCAAGTTGCCTTAGAAAAAACAAGCATACACTCAAAACCAATACAATACTGCATTTAAGGTACTTTTTATTTGAGTAGTAATGTTAGAATAGAGATTACACTGTTTATGTTAATGACAAATTAGTTGTAAATAAAGTAAATTATTTTAATTTATGAGGTTTAATGTTTGACTAAGATATTCCTAATAACTTTAAGTAGCTCCTGTCTACTTGGAAACCTTAACTCCATTAATACTGTATGTATGATAAATATTATTTTAAAAATTCACCTATTATATATTCTTTTACAATATTCACACTATGCAACTGTTTTAACAATACCTTGAATTACCAGATTCTCCCAGAATGATATACAAGTTTAATTATGCCTTTTTCCTTATTTTTGAATTCTCCACTGTGGTGATAATAAACTTACTGTATATGTGTCCATGCAGACACTCCTGGCATACTCAACAACAACATAGAACTAGGATGGCTCTGTGCACTCTTTTAAATCATACTGGCTACTGTGCAGCTTTCACTAATACAATACCCAAAAGGGAATCACACAGACTTGTGGCTCAAGTAATCAGTCTTCATTTATACAGTATTCTTTCTTAAAATGGGTACTTCAAGACAGCCCTTTCACACTGCAGACTTCCTGTCGACTGCTATAAATGTAAATTTGAAACTGCTGCACTTTCTTGGCATGAAACTATATTGCTGCTGACTAATCATCACCTCACTTCTTAACTGAGCTTCCACTACGCTTTCCCATAACTTCATGCTGTGGCTCATCAATCATTTTTTTAAAATAAATTCACCCTAATATTGAACTATCACTCTGCAACCATGGATAAAGCTTAAATTTACATTTATTGAGTATACTGCAAATATTTAACCTTTCAGTTGAATCTTTAGTAATTTATTTTCTTTTACAGTGAATTTAACTAGTGTAATGTGGCCTTGCTGAAGTATGTCTTGCACGTCTGTTCAGGTGTGAGCTGTGATCATTCTGTTAGAGCAGTGTAGCTAGCCTCTGGCACCTGCTAATGTATTTGAGCTGAGGTAGCCGACCTCACCCATATTGCTCTGTTTGACTTTTCCATGGTAAAGATCTGAGTACAGCCAGGAGTACAACTCTTGAAGCGGCTCATTGCCTTCGCTAAGGCATTCTGAAGTGACCCAGAGGCAGTGATAGGACCTTATTCTTTGTTGAGGTATTTGATCTCTAACTCAGCAGGGGTAGTGATAGGCCCTTGGCCACCATTTAAACTAGAGAATTGATAAGTGGGGGGCAGTTAGGACTGGTCAGGATTAGAATTGTACATGAAGGAACAACAGTGGTGTAAAAACAAAAATCCATTGTAAATGCGTAGAAATTCTACCACATAGTTTACGTGCACAAGTAAAATAAGTAACACATTAAAATAACTTTCCTTAATGCTAGAAGTATCAAATATAAAACAAGTGAGTTGGAGATGTATGTAGCTGATTTTAATTATGATATTATAGCAATAATAGAAACCTGGCAAAATAATAAAGCTGAGGATGAGTATAACACAAATAGTTAAATATTTTTTAGGACCGATAGATGGAAAAGAAAAGACAGTGTTATCGTTATGTAAAACATAGTTTAAATGCAACTCTTCTTCAGATGGATGATGGGCCCCACAGTCAGGACATCTACATTCATCTGAGAAGGAATAGGGAAGGAGGCCTTATGTTAGGAGTGTGCAGTACTTTAGACCCCCCAAAGCAGATAGTAATTTAAAAGTGCATCTTTTTAATAATATTGAAAAGGCAAAAGTACACGGTGGGATATTACAGTCATGGGGGATTTTAACTGCCTGATTATTAACTGGAGTAACTTGTAAATAACGGAGTACCAGAGCAGGTGTTTTTAGACTGACTGTTTTATAACATGGTATTGTTAAATCACCAACGTGGAGGGAAGCCTGTCTAGATTTAGTATTTTTTGATAAACAGGATAGAATTCAGGGAGTAGAGGTGATTAAACCACTATGGTCAAGAGGAGGAGGAAGAGGAGGTTAGGAGCACGCGCTGATACAGCACATTGCTGCACCAACCACATGACAGATCATAATAAAATACAATTCTCAATATTTTGGAAAAACGCGATTCAAATACTAAAACTGTTCAATTAAACTTTCGAAGGGCATGTGATAAAACCTGGGGAGTTCAATATGAATGGAAAGGTTCTGCGCTGGTATCTGGAAGTTTGCCAGTTCAAATTCCATTACTACCGGAAAGGATCCTACTCTGTTGGGTCATTGAGCAAGGCCATTAACCTGAAAATTGTTCCAGGGCGCTGTACAATGGCTAACCCTATGTTCTGACCCCAAAAGGTCATGCAAAAAGACAACTTCCCCTTGGAGTTTAACAAAAGAATATCACAAAAAGATGATTGTTTGAATTAGGTCAGCTGTTCCACATCGGCACTCCACAGGTCACAATTAAGACGCCCCACTCACAGAAGTGTAAAGAGGAGCTAGAGGTGAATGATGAAAAAATTGAAGAAGAATGGTAAAGGAGTAAAGAGAACAAAATCGGTGGGGAGCCAGTGATGAGAAAAAGTGGTAAAACAGTTAGGGGGAAACCATGCAGTGAGAGGCATGATACTCAGGCCAGTAGGCTTAATATGCATCACAGGTAAATTAATGGAGGAATTATTAAAAATAAGATTGAGCAACACATGGCAAGAACATAACAATGATGGGGACGAGTATAACATAGAGAGATACACATCTTTTTAAGAAGGACGGACAGAAGGGAAAATGAGGTGGGGTTGTTGTTTATGTCAAACAGAATTTAAACGCAAGTCCTCTTCAGTTGGACAATGAACGCCATCTTAGTGAGGACATGTGGCTTCACCTGGAAAACATTAGGGAAAGAGGCCTTATTTTAGTAGTGTGTTATTGACCGCCCAATACAGAGAGTAATTTCAACACACATCTTTTTAGTAGCATTAAAAAGGCAAGTTTACAGGGGATATTATAGTCACAATAGACTTTAACTATCTGAATATTATTAAAGATAAGATTGGGCAGTACATGGCAAGTACAGCAGTTTTTCTGAACAGTCAGCATGGGTTCAGAAGAGGGAGGTTGTGTTTTACTAACATGCTATGAGATTCTATGAGGAAGCAACAAAACGATATGATCAAAGTGGACCTTATGATATTATTTATCTGGACTTTGAGAAAGCATTTGATAAGGTGCCACATGAAAGGCTGGGCATCAAACTAAAAGAAGTGGGAGTTCAGGGTGTGGTATGTAGATGGGTGCAAAATTGGCTCAGACACAGGAAACAGAGGGTTATTGTGTGAGGAACCTCATCAGAATTGGGTGAAGTTAAGAGTGGTGTCCCTCAGGGGTCAGTCCTTGGGCTGCTCCTATTTTTAATGTACTGTATGTAAATGATTTGGATAGGAATATAAATAACAAGCTGGTTAAGTCTACAGGTGATACTAAGATAGGTCGATTGGCAGATAATCTAGAATCTGTTGAATCATTGCAGAGTTACTTGGATAGCATACAGGCTTGGACAGACTTGTGGCAGATTACATTTACTGACATTAAATTTCAAGTATTACACATAGGAAGTAAAAATGTTAGGTTTGAATACACAATGGGAGGTCTAAAAATCGAGAGTACACCTTAAGAGAAGGATTTAGGAGTTGTAGTAGACTCAACACTATCAACTGCCAGACAGTGTTCAGAAGCCATTAAGAAGGCTAACAGAATGTTAGGTTACGTAGCACGGTGTGTGAAGTACAAGTCCAAGGAGGTTATGCTCAACCTTTATAATGCTTTATAGTACTGTGTGCAGTTTTGGTCTCCAGGCTAGAAAAAGGACATAGTAGCACTAGAAAAAGTCCAGAGAAGAGTGACTAGGCTGATTCCAGGGCTACAGGGGTTGAATTATGAGGAAAGATTAAAAGAGCTGAGCCTTTACAGTTTAAGCAAAAGAAGATTAAGAGGTGACATAATAGAAATGTTTAAAATTATGAAGGGAATTAGTACAGTGGATTGAGACTTACTTTAAAATGAGTAAGAGTAAACACAGGTGTGCACACATAAAAATTAGAAGGTTTTCCTTTCCCTAAACAAACAACACATGGAATATGTTACTAAGCAGTGTGGTAGACAGTAGGCTTAATGCAGTTTTGGAAGAATTAAGTGTGGTAAGATTCACAAGCTCTGTTGGGATGAATATCCTGTTCTCTTGTAAAATTCTGTAATGTTCTAGTTTTATTTGAGACATGAGTAATGAGTGCATGTTAAATAGGAAAGTATCATGGGGTGTTCATAATTTAGGCATTTCCATGCATCAGCTTGTCCACCACTATAAAAAGAGCCTCAAAGGTTAAAGTTCCTTTCATGAATGCTTTTACGCAACAACACAATCATCAGCCACACAACCACACTTATGCAGTATATACCACGCCAGTTTCAAGTCATCTATCAACCCAACCCACAACATTCTGGAATATGGGAGGAAAGCAGAGTTCCATGCAGACACAGAGTACCTAGCTAGGCTGAGGTCTGAACACAGGAGTCTGGTGATCGTGCTGCCCTGTAGGACATTCAGTTAGCCATGTATTTTCATACATTATTAAAAAGATTTTAATAATTATATAATTAATACAATGTGCTTTTGTTAAAGTAATGTGCTGTAAGTAAGATTTCTAGTAATGTCAGTAAAACAGAGAATGAAATGCAATATGATAACAGAAAAGCTAGATACTGTATATTGAAACATTGGAAGCTTTAAGGTTTATGTTTTTAAAGGTCTAAAAAATATTATAAGTTAAAATAGCTGGCAATTGATCATTTATAGATGGTAATAATTAATGGATAATATTATTTATCAGAAGTATCTCAGAAAGTATTTCTTATAAGCTCACTTTAATTTTCCACTTCCATTTCAGCTTTGCAGGGGAGAAAAAAAATCATCCATAAACATGAACACAGTGGCACAAGGTTTATTTCTGTGTTTGACTGCTGCTGCCATTTATTTGTTATTTTTCACTTCTCCAAAAAAGACTGCTAACCATCTTTCCAGAGGTAAGTCTGTAGTTGTTTTCTTCCTATAATGATTTCCATTACCCAGGGTCAATGAAAAGATAAGTCTCTTGGTATATTTCTGTTTAAATTCTCAATTGTTTCAAAAAATTATTTTTCCCCTTGCTAAACTTCAATGATCTTTTCTCATCTAAAAGCAATATGTTACCTCTCTAAACACATTCGGTTTGCTGAAAACAGCAGATTTACTTCCCGACACCAGACTCGTTCTGTTTTAGGCACACGAGTCTCTACATATACAGCAGACCCAGAGTCAGTTTGTATTCAACACAAAGAGTTTCGCTGCTATTTCAATTCCCAACTTCCTTTTCCTTTTCTAGCTCTGGAATGCTCTTGTCTTTCCTTTGAAAATGGTTGCTCTTTACTCTCAAACTGTTAGCTATTCTCTTCACTCTTTATCTGAATGATCACTTCCTTTTTCTCTTAACACTTTGTTTCTTTCTTTTCTTTCCACTAAACTTTCAATTACCCTTTGATTCATTTTCTCATTAAACTGACCATTGATATTCTGAGTATATGCTTTCTGAATAAACTCCATATTTTCCCAGTGCACACTAAGTTTTTCTTGTTTTTTTCCCCCAAAAACCTACATTTTGTTTAATTATTTTTGTTTTCTTCTTTGTCCTAAATGTCTTGTAAGGAAGTGCAGCATCTCCCCTTGCCTTCTTTGAGGAAAATCCCAATAACTAAGTTTTGCTTGCCATGTTCTTTATATACAAGATTGGGTTTGTGATGTCCAATTCAGGTTCTGACATTTTTCCTAGATTTTTGAAAAACACATCAGCTTTTTCCACAATACCTTTGCCAGGCTAAATTATAATGAGTTTGAGGTTAAATGTCTGTAAAGATTTAGAGAAACTCTGAGCAGCTTGCTTTAAAATTGGGTGTCTGTTGCCTTCAAGTCACGTAGCATTTCCATCAGTACCAAAGACTGCTTACCCCTATAATTCTATGATGTAAATGAATGTAGAGTTTTTTGACTAATTAAAAAAAGCTAAGTGATGTTTAATCTGCCCTATTCTTTCCATACTTCCATCCATCTATCCCGCTATATCCTAACTACAGGGTCACAGGGGTCTGCTGGAGCCAATCCCAGCCAACACAGGGTGCAAGGCAGGAAACAAACCCCGGGCAGGTCACCAGCCCAACACAGGGCACACATACCCACATACAATACCAAGCACACACTAGGGACAATTTAGGATCGCCAATGCGCCTAACCTGCATGTCTTTGGACTATGGGAGGAAACTGGAGCACCTGGAGGAAACCCACGCAGACACGGGAAGAACATGCAAACTCCACGCAGGGAGGATCCGGGAAGCGAACCCAGGTCTCCTAACTATGAGGCAGCAGTGCTACCACTTGCGCCACCGTGTCACCCTCTTTCCATACTTACAAAGTACAAATAGCGTTTATTCGATCCTTGTAAATACCTAAAACTTTAAATTGGGCTGTTTTAATATTGAATAGCGGTCAACCTTGAGTCAGAACATTCGAGGGATTTATGATTGACTTTTGACCAGTTTTCAATACCCTTGTAGCAACCAATTGTCTTGTAAAATTGAGGCAGGTTTGTCATTCAATAGGTAGATTTATTGTATTTCAACTGTCACACAATGGAATAAGGCTACCTTCATATTTGTATTACTGAGGGACCAATGAGAATGCAGCAGCTAACAATAATCGTAACAGGCTTGGTCAGGCCCTCAGGTCCTTAACAGATAAAAATGGCAGACTCCAGGTCCTTGATAGAGGGACAGTAAGAGAGGCAAACGCAGAAATGCGATTTGACAAAAGGGTGCAATTTATTATGCAATGAATAGCTAAAAACAAGTCCCAAAGAATGCATGTAGCAAAAAGGTGAAAAGAAAGCCAGTAGCTTTTAAAACATACTAGAAATATGCAATAAATACCACAAGCAACAACAAAAAAAAAATTGAAAATTGCACCCTGTAAATTATTGTTCCATCAGGGTGCTGCACTCCCAGCACAATCAATCTCTAAAAGACTCACGGCCACAAGCAACCCTGGATGTCCTACCCTTAACTTTTTTCCCCCTTTATTACTTTCCCAACAGGCTTTTATAAGTTCCTGCAGCAATCCACTGACAAGGGACCTGGTTATCCATTCCCCTGTCACATGTCCCGTGCCCCATTAAACACAATTTGATCCGTCTGCAAGTTGAAGACTCGGCCTTCCACGCCCCCAGCATTCAGAGTCCATCCTCGGTCACACCGCTTTTCGTTGCAAAACCAGCAATGTGGATTAACCCTGAAGCCCAAAAAGATGATGCTAATATGCCTTCCTCCGATCACGAGGCAAGAATCCGAGTTTCTGTTTATATTATTACTAGCTGATTACCCAGTGGCTTCGCTCACTGAGTGCAAGGGAAAAAAACTAATATGTAGTATTTATAAAATAAGTTTGTTAATTATCAATGTTATTTTTGAACAAATAAAGAACATTTACAATAAATAGAAATTATATAAATATTAAGTAGTAAAACATTTTGATAAAAGAATCTGAAGAAGATATAAGAAGCGTATAAATTATTAAACAGTCAAACATTAACATTTAAGAAGTAAAGATACAGTGAGTACTACTGCAGTGGTTTCGGGCAAACTACCTGCTTGACAGCCTTGCACTATGTGCCTGTGATTTAAGTGAAAATTATTCTGAGAAATATGGACGCTGCCTTTCTGTGCTTAACGGGCAGAAAGTCCAAACAATTCCCAAGTCTAATACTTAACATGAAGTTAAGTATTACATCTTTACTTTTTAGATGTAAACCCTCCATTTTCTTAAAAGAATTCATCACAAAAGCAACCTTGAATGTTGGGGGGTTTTAGTGACCCGAATTCATCTTAAGGGACAGTAAGTAAAAAGCACTGCAATTTACCAAGAGTCCCGCTTCGATAGCGCCGATTACACTTATTCGCAAAGATTTCCACTGTCCCAGGAGCCAACGGGGCACTTGAAGTGTGAGAAACAGTGCGAGAAGAGAGGACGCTGCCCGAAACTGTGAAGCTTCTGACCAGGAGGAAAAGCCCGACATTCCGCGCCTCCTAGCGTCCACTTTGTTCTTACGACCCCCTCACCGCTGAAGGTGGTCTCGTCTTCACATGGTTTACAGCTCGGCAGAGTTAAAAAGTAGAAAGACGCAAAGCTGTTTTCTTCATCTCTTTTACTATCAAGGTGTAGTGCGTTCCTCTTAAGTTGAATGAGGAGCCCAGCACACACAAAAATCTCCTACTCTTAGGAAAATTTAGTACGGAACCCAACCGAACCTTAGCCCCAATTTGATATCCTCATCTGGAGTTGTCTTTTATGAATTTATACAAAGGAAATAATCACCCCAACAATTCTTTAAACAACCAAAAAAGAATATATCATAAATCAAACAAAACAATAAACACCCTTTAAATCCTTGTCAAATCTATAATAACTACACAAACCCTAATTAATATGCCACCCCCTTAAACACTCTAATATACTCCCCAGAAAACGGTGAAACAGCAAAGAAAGAAAGCAAGCAAGGAAAAGAAACGGAAAATTACCCTATTTACAAACAGCACAAATATATTCACAGTACTTAAACCTATATTACATCTATATACAAATATAAATTAGACACACACACAATCCCCACACGTTCCCCAGTCTCTTTTATATCAACTTTGTTTTAAAGTCTAAATTCACACGGTCTGGGAAATCTGCAGTGAATCCAGTGATCAAGTCAGATACATTCTGACTCGTATACTGAATTTAAATGTAAAAGAAGTGATCTCACCGGCCTGGCGACGATTCCTTTGTTGAAGGAAGAAGAACGTCTCACCCGGGTGTCTCGGCATTAGCGACCTTCCATGGCCGATGCCCGCACCATAAAAGCAAAGTAAAGCCGTGTGCTCCAAAGGTCCTTCGAGGTTAGCCGGCACTCCTTCTCCGTGCACCCAACCGTCCTTATTACGGAGTCTCACTTGCTTTACCGCTGGCTTCTTCTTTACACTCACCTTCCCAGCTCCTTATTTAAACAGTCTTTTTTTCTTCTTTTCAGTATCAGTAAAATAACTCTCACACAAATAATAAGTTCCTATATTATAATATGTTCTGTGGTCATACGTCATTTCCGTTTCAAACACAAAAAGAATTTTATATATATAGATTGTCATATTTCTTTCTAGAAACAAAAAAACAATTTTAAAATATATGATTCAGGATTCGATAGTTAAAAGAAAGAGGACATAATGTATTTTTACATTAAGGAAACATCATAAATAAATATGAATGTGGTCCTATTATAGTGAATTCTATCATTCAAAATATTTGAAATTATTTTTACATTATTTCTTGAACCTCATTCAATTAAAGGGAATGTTCCGTTAATGACATTGTCACAAACTCCTCAAAGAGCCATAGCAAGGTTTGAGGCAGCCACCCGTATATTGATTTCCTGGCTGCAAAGTTGCAAATAAATGACAGCACTGATGTGCACAAAATGGAGTCCAAAACAGAACTGAGGGAATAGGGGAAAGGTGGAGGCTTTTATAGGTCAGGACAGGAAGTGACGTCAAAGGGGCTGAGATCGGAAGGGTCTTCAGCCATAGGCTTGAGCCTGGACGTGACATCAAGGGGGCCGGAGCCGGCAAGGTCTTCCTCCATAGGCTCGGACCCAGAAGTGATGTCAACAGGGCCAGGTGGAATCTCCCGTGGATGGTCTGCAGGAAAGCAAGAAAAAGAATCGGAGCACTCTGCCACATCCCGGTCTGATTCGGAATTGCCCTTACTCAAGCCCTTTAGCTGCCTCCCATGCACACGTGTGTGACAACATTAATTTATTATGTTACAAAATGAATGGTTATCAACAAGCATGAAAATGAAGGTCTAAACTTTCGAGTTCTCGGTAAAAGAAAAAAATAACACTTTTAAAATTGTTTGTATTGAACAATGTTTGAAATGATCCAGCTTCCACAGGGACCTTCATCCTCCTTTGTTTTTCTTGAATTGTGTTTTCTTAATTTTGCAATTATAATGTTGATAAATTTCAAGTGAAGTTATTAAAATTTCAAACATTTTCCTGGTTTTTAATTTTAATGAACAGTATATTTGTTCTCCCTGTGAATATTACAGGAGCAACACAGATACTGTACATTACATAAAAATAAATGCGTGCTTTGGTTAATGGTTTTAAAATCATATCATTGAGTGAGTAGGGTGTTTAATACTTGAAGTAGCAGTACTCAGTAAATGATTCTGTATTTTATATACTGCTGGTATCTCGGTGGCAGCGCTGTTGGCTCGCAGTAAGATGACCAGGTTTGCATCTCAGGTTCTCCCGGTGTCTTCTTGACTTTCCTCCCTCCATCCAAAGACATATAGGTTAGGTGGTTCCCTGCAGTGGACTGGCCCCTGTCGAGGGTGTGTTAGTGCCTTGTGTCGTATGCTGGCTCAGACAGGCAACCCTGTTTAGACAATTCAGATACAAGAAACAAGAGTGGATATTTACATTTATTTTGGCTCTGTTTCAAGTAGATTTGGTCCTTGCTTGATATTCTTTTGGAGTAACCAAGATTACAGATTTATTTGTCATATATAGTCAAGACAGGCATAACATGTAGTGAAGTATAACTGTTTAAACAGGACAAAACACCAAGATCCTGACTTGTACATATGTACTTATCAAAAAAGTGAGGCAAATCTCTTAAATTGCTTAATAGATATTAAATCGTTCGTTTTTTTATAAAGAAATGTAAAAATGTGCATTTTTGAAAGTTGCACCCATTGTGCCTTACTTCCATGGACTGTCTTTCATTTATTTTTGAACTGAACAACAACAACAACAACATTTATTTATATAGCACATTTTCATACAAAAAGTAGCTCAAAGTGCTTTACATAATGAAGAAAAGAAGAATAAAAGACAAATAAGAAATTAAAATAAGACAACCTTAGTTAACATAAAAAGGAGTAAGGTCCGATGGCCAGGGTGGACAGAAAAAACAAACAAAAAACTCCAGAAGGCTGGAGAAAAAAATAAAATCTGTAGGGGTTCCAGGCCACGAGACCGCCCAGTCCCCTTTGGGCATTCTACCTAACATAAATGAAATAGTCCTCTTTGTAGTTAGGGTTCTCACGGAGTCACTTGATGCTGATGGTCATACAGACTTCTGGCTTTTAATCCATCCATCATTGTTGGAACATCATGGTGCTTTGGGTAGATGGTGGTGGCACAAGCCACCACCAATAGGACACCGGAAAAGGAAACAGAAGAGAGAGTAGGGGTTAGTACAAATTTTGAATGAATAGTTATTATAATGAATTGGATATACATAGTGTCAGGATTAAATTACAGTGAAGTTATGAGAAGGCCATGTTAAAGTAATGTGTTTTCAGTAGTTTTTTAAAGTGCTCCACTGTATTAGCCTGGCGAATTCCTACTGGCAGGCTATTCCAGATTTTAGGTGCATAACAGCAGAAGGCCGCCTCACCACTTCTTTTAAGTTTTGCTCTTGGAATTCTAAGGAGACACTCAGTTGAGGATCTGAGGTTGCGATTTGGAATATAAGGTGTCAGACATTCCGATATATAAAACGGGGCGAGATTATTTAAAGCTTTATAAACCATAAGCAGAATTTTAAAGTCAATTCTGAATGACACAGGTAACCAGTGTAGTGACATCAAAACTGGAGAAATGTGTTCGGATTTTCTTTTCCTGGTAAGGATTCTAGCAGCTGCATTCTGCACTAACTGCAAACAATTGATGTCTTTTTTGGGTAGTCCTGAGAGGAGTGCATTACAGTAATCTAGCCGACTAAAGACAAACGCATGAACTAATTTCTCTGCATCTTTCGATGATATAAGAGGTCTAACTTTTGCTATGTTCCTTAGGTGAAAAAATGCTGTCCTAGTGATTTTATTAATATGCGATTTAAAATTCAGATTACAATCAACGGTTACCCCTAAGCTTTTTACCTCCGATTTGACTTTTAATCCTAATGCATCCAGTTTATTTCTAATAGCCTCATTGTATCCATTATTGCCAATCACTAAGATTTCGTTTTTTTTTTTATTTAATTTGAGAAAGTTACTATTCATCCATTCTGAGATACAGGTTAGACATTGTGTTAGCGAATCAAGAGATTTGGGGTCATCAGGTGCTATTGATAAATACAGCTGTGTGTCATCAGCATAGCTGTGGTAGCTCACGTTATGTCCCGAGATAATCTGACCTAATGGAAGCATGTAGATTGAGAAGAGCAGCGGACCCAGGATAGAGCCTTGTGGAACACCATATAGAATATCATGTGTCTTTGAGTTATAATTACCACAACTAACAAAGAATTTTCTCCCTGCCAGGTAGGATTCAAACCAGTTTAAGACACTGCCAGAGAGGCCCACCCATTGACTAAGGCGATTCTTAAGAATATTATGATCAATGGTGTCAAATGCGGCACTCAGATCTAAGAGGATGAGAACAGATAAATGGCCTCTGTCTGCATTTACCCGCAAGTCATTTACTACTTTAACGAGTGCAGTTTCTGTGCTGTGATTTGTTCTAAAACCTGACTGAAATTTATCAAGAATAGCATGTTTATTGAGGTGCTCATTTAACTGCATAATGACTGCCTTCTCTAAAATTTTACTTAAGAAAGGCAGGTTAGAGATGGGTCTATAATTTTCAAGAGAAGAGGGGTCGAGATTATTTTTCTTAAGTAGGGGTTTAACTACCGCAGTCTTAAGACAGTCTGGGAAGACCCCCGTATCTAATGACGAATTTACTATGTCAAGAACATTATCAATAAGCACACCCGATACTTCTTTGAAAAAATTTGTTGGTATTGGGTCAAGGGCACAGGTGGATGGTTTCATTTGAGAAATTATTTTATGTAAATCAGGTAAATCTATCCTAGTGAAAGACTCTAATTTATTTATTATGGAGTACTGGGGTTTCGGGGGATCCTTAGTGTTGGGGAGATATACTATGTTATTTCTAATATCATTAATTTTTTGATTGAAAAATACAGCGATAGCCTCACAGGTTTTACTGGAAGTACTTAGGAGGCATTCCTTTGAGTTACCTGGGTTTAACAGATGATCAATTGTCGAAAATAAGACTCTGGGATTACTAGCATTGTTATTTATAATCTTAGAGAAACAGCAGCGCCTCTCAAGACGGACTGTGTTATTGTATTCTGTTATTTTAACTTTTAATATCTCATAGTCAATAGTTAGTTTAGTCTTCCTCCATTTACGCTCAGCTCTACGGCATGTTCTCTTTAAATCAGACACTCTTTGGGTCTTCCAAGGTATAACAATGCTAGAAGATTTTTTAACTGTCTTTTCAGGTGCAACTATGTCAACAGCAGCCCTCACTTTAGTATTAAATCTTTCCACCTTACTATTTACATTCTCCTCGCTATTATAGTTGGCACTATAAACGGACTGATTGGTTAGAATGTTTGTAAGTTTTAAAGTTGCTGATGAGTCAAAGAAGCGTTTTTTAACAATATGCTTCTCATGAGTGTTTTCTATCATTATTTCTATATTAAAAAGTAGAAGAAAATGGTCTGATAGACCAATATCAATGACCTGCTTTATATCAACTTTTAGTCCTTTAGTAATTACTAAGTCTAACGTATGACCTGCTTTATGTGTAGGCTGATTAACGAGCTGTCTCAAATCAAAAGAGTCCAGGAGGTTCATAAATTCTTTTACTTTTTGGTCACATTGATTATCTACATGAAAATTAAAGTCGCCGACTATTAAGAGTGCGTCATAGTTCGTAATTAAGATTGACATCAAGTCAGAGAATTCCTCAAAGAAAGACGCGTTGAATTTAGGAGGTCTGTACACGGATAATACTAGAACGTGAGAAACTCCCTGAATAACAATGGCGAGATACTCAAAAGACTTGAACTTACCAAAACTGATATTTTTACATTTTAACCTGCTAGAGTAAATGTTTGCTAGCCCTCCACCTCTCTTTCCTTGGCGATCAGCACGAGTAAAACTGTAATCCGGAGGCGCAGATTCGATTAAAACAGCAGCGCCATCTGAGCTAAGCCACGTTTCACTTAGTGCAATAAAATCTATTTTTTTTTCACTAATAATGTCGTTGATAAAAAACGTCTTGTTAGTTAAAGCTCTAATATTTAATAGTGCCATATTCAATGTTTCGGAGGAGCAGAGATGAATACTATGTGCGTTATTGATATAGGGAACAGGAATTAAGTTATTTTTATTAGCGCCGCTCTGTGTGTATTTTTTGTTTAATCTATGATCTGTTTTTACAGTTTTAATACATTGTTCATCTAAAGTAGTAACTTTAATTAAATTATTGGCGTTTATGCCGTATTGCCTAGATTTTCTATGTGCATTAAGATTGGTTATTACAGTATTTATGTTGCGCACTTTTATGGAAGATTTTTTTAAACAATTATCATGACCAAACACAGGAGTGGCATTGATTCAAATTTTAAACTTAACTTTAAAAATGTTTTGTTTGGGGGATGCAATAATTACAAATCTGATTTTTTAATCGCCATATACAATTTCTTATATTAGGAATTTGTTATTTCTTGCATACCTCAGTATAACTGTATAACGTACTCTCCAAATTAGAGGTATAATTTTTTGAAAATAAGATTAACATTATTGGGTCATCAGTCTCACTTCCTGCTAAGGATTCATCTCTTCTCGTAGTGTGTTTGGTCTTTGACCACTTTGAGCCTGCGTGTGTCATCGTCTTTGTTGTCTGATATGGTGCAATGCCTGAATCCTACAAATTGCCCCCTGGACAGTGTCCCCTCTCGATTAGTTAAGGGGTTATTGATTCTGTCAGACCAAGTATTGTTACCTTAATGAATGCTAGTTTGATTTCTGGTTGATTTCCTGCTGCATTGAAACACTCTGTGGTGCAGAAACGTTTTATAAAAAACAAAATAAGGACCCTCTAATGTGTAAAATTTCAGGCCAGTTTCTAAACTGCCTTTTTTATCTAAAGTCTTCGAAAAAGTTGTCCTTAATCAAATACAAACATTTATGGATGAAAACAGTATTCTGGAAAAACTCCAGTCCAGATACAAATCTTCTTACTGCACTGAAACAGTCTTAAAGGTTTACAATTAAAGGTTTACAATGACCTCCTCCTAAGTACTAATGATGGAGATTCTGCATTCTTGTACTGCTAGATCCAGCCTCAGGTTTTGATATTGTGGATCTTACAATTCTTATTTCCCACCTTAAATGGTTTAAATCTTATCTAAGCAATAGGAGCTTTTCTTTTCACTTGGGTGAGTTCTCATCCTCTTTAGCTTCTCTTATTTGTGGGGTTCTGCAGGGTTCCATCCTTCCATGCTGTAATCTCCATGCTTTTAACAAAAAGGGCACTTGGATTCATTTTGCTATTTAATCAATGTAATCAATGTTGCCTATATATTCTCTGCCTTTATGGAGAAATGTGGCTGTGAACATCAAGACAAAAATAATATGTAATACTAATTTGGCAGAAAGCGCTATTGTGCTTTTATAAATAGCTAACTTAATTACAGAAAAATCAACTTAAATAAGATATTTAACAAATGGTAATGACGACGATAAACATAAATAGCTTTCATAGTGTACAGTAACATTGCAGATACACTACGTAACAACTCATAAATAAGTTAAAAAGTTAATATAGCTAAAATAATAAGACCAGTGGCGGACCGTCAGGGGCTGCAAGGCCTTCTCTGCTGGCCTAAAAAAATATCTGAATCACAAACTGATGTTAATTATATTTTGTCCATGAATACGTATTAAATAATTCCAAATAGTCTGTCCGCTTCCTTTTATAGCTTTTCCGGTGGTTGTGCTGCTTCCAGACATGTATTTTCGTATTAAAGCATTTAACCAATCACATTTCAGCCATCATCTGCTGCCAGGCAGGGTCAAAGTCAAAGAAGTCTGCCCGGAGGCCTTCACAATCCATTCTGCAGGCCCTCTAACACAAAATAAATGTCGATTAAACTGTTGCTTCAACCAATCAGATTTTGAGTTGGTTTCACTAGGGCCCTCTAGCAGGCGCATGGCAACGTCCCCGTATTCAGACCCATTGATTGGATAGGATGGTGAAATAGCTATTTTGTCACCCCATGGCTGAAGGAGGAGAAGAAATAGATTTGGTGGCAGATTTACTTTCAAGGCCATTTTCAAGACGGACTTTTCAAGAAAAGCTGGACATTGTTAAGAAAGGTCGGACAACTCCGAAGCTAGCTAGCCTGTCACAACCAGCAGGAGGATTTGTCCGCCACTTTCAGGTTACCAACTACGAGTGGTACCCCTGGCTCACAGGGTTCCGAGGAACACTGCAAATTGTATTGCTGGGAGTGCTTGTTATTTGCCACTGGTCGACATGGTGTTTGGAGCCACACTGGGTTTGTAAATTTGACTTGCCTAAACAAGGCAGCAACGAGACATCAAAGCACTGCCGGACACTTACAAGCAATGGTGCTTTCCAAAACTTTTGGTGAAACCAGAGTGGATCTACAGCTGAACGAACAAGTGCGCAGGGAAACGGAGCTCCACAATGAAAAGGTGAAGAAAAACAGAGAAATCTTAAAAAGACTGATAGACTGTGTCATTTCTTTGGGCAAACAGGAACTTTCATTTCGGGGACACGATGAAAGCGCGGGATCCAAAAACAGAGGGAACTATGTGGAGATTCTTTCTCTCATTGCTGAGAGCAACACGGATTTACATTACCACCTGTCCACCAATAAAGTGTTTAGTGGGACGTCGGGTAAAATACAAAACGACCTGATCACTGCTATTGCTGAAGTGATGGGAGAAGAGATAAGAAGTGACGTTAAAAAAGCACCGTTCGTCTCTATTATGGTGGATGAGACGACAGACGTGAGTAACACAGCGCAGCTAGCACTGGTCCTGCATTACGTAACGGGCACAGGTGTCAAGGAGCGATTTGTCAGATTTGAAGATGTTACCAGTGGGAAGCGAGCCGATGGCATTGCAGGTCTTATCATCAGATTTTTGTTAGAAAATGAATGTCTGGGTAAAGTTGTGGCACAGTGTTTTGACAGTACAGCGGTCATGTCATCTGGATTAAATGGGGTGCAGGCTAAAGTTAAAGAGAGAGCACCTTTGGCTTTATTCATACACTGCTATGCACATCGGCTCAATTTAGTACTGACTCAAGGGGCCTCAAAGCTTAAAGAATGCAAGATCTTTTTCGGCCACCTCAATGGCCTTGCTGCATTTTTTTTCTAAATCGCCTCGGCGCACGCAACTACTGGACGAAATCTGCCAGCGGCGTCTCCCTCGTGTGGCACCAACACGGTGGCAGTACACATCCAGAGTGGTCAATACGGTCCTTGAGAAGAGAGATGCTCTAAAGGAACTGTTTCATCACATTCTGGAGCATCATGACGAGTATGATGAGGACACAGTGCGCTGTGCTGATGGATTTAAAGCAGTTCTGGCTGATTTTGAGTTTTGTTTTTTGCTTCACACATTCAATGGCACTTTTGAGTATTCAGACGTGCTCTTTTCATAGTACAGGACAAAAAATTGGATGTGCAGTTTTGTCTGGCTAGGGTAAAGGAGTTCTGTGACACCGTTGAGTGAGATAGAAGTCGATATGAGGAACTCTGCAAGACCACTGAATGCACCACAGGCGCTCCGAGCGCACGAAGAGGTCACGCACAAGATCCTTGCGCGCACTACCGCCAACTCCATGGCAGGATTCTGGACAATATTATTTGCCAGACACAGACCAGATTTCAAGACCACAAAAAACTGATGATTGTCATGCTCCTCGACCCCCAGAAGTTTCGGGAATACAAGAAAAATTTCCCGCATGCAGCCTTCTCCAATTTAACACAGAGCCACGGAGCACTTTTTGATCTGTCTCGGCTTAAAACAGAACTGACTGTAATGTATGCCATGGATGATTTTGCAGGAAAATCTCCTACTGATCTCCTTGACGTCCTTCATCAGAAAAATCTGAATGAGAGCATGGGGCAGCTGTACACATTGGTATGTTTGGCGGTGACCATTCCCGTGTCCACTGCTTCTGTCGAGCGGACATTTTCAGCCCTAAAGCGAATTAAAATTTATGCCAGAAATACGACAGGGCAGGTTTGACTTTCAGCATTAGCTTCGATGGCAATAGAAAGGGACTTCGTGATGGAACTGAAGCGCACAAATAATCTGTACGACAGAATAATTGAACTGTTTTTGAGGAAAGAGAGGAGGATGGATTTTGTTTACAAATAATCTGAATTTTTGGTGAGTAAAATGTTGCGATTTTCCTAAATGATATTGCAAGTTTATGAGTTATTATTGATGTTTTTTATGTGTGTCGTGGCTGTAGCTGCAGGAGAAAGGAACTTGTTCACCCCTGGTTTGTCCATTCAATAAAGGCATTTATTGTGGCTACAGGAGTTACCTATATGCGATGCAACGGCTCTTTATACTGTATTTCTGCATATTAAGATGGTTTTTATAACCATAAATTAGTTTTTGAGGGGCGGGTTGATTCAGACGGAGCACTACTGAAGGCCTAGGTGTGAAATGCACGGTCCGCCACTGAATAAGACAAATATTAAAAAGAAATAATACAAAGAGAAAATATAATTAAACCGATATACTTAAAATAAGAATATGTCTGTAATGATGATAAACACAAAACACTTGGATTGGCTATATATAATCGAACATCTCATTAGTTTTGTTTAATGGCTCTAAAGTTTCTTTAAATATACTGAGCTTTTTATTCTGTGAGTCCATACCTGGTTCTGTTGTGCCATTGTTCCGTGTCAGAGAAAGTTTTCAGCTCCTTTTCTTTTTCGAATTAGAAAAACTGTACAGCTGCTCTTCTTCGTCTCTTTCTATGGAGTGTGGGAGGTTGTGGGGCCCAGTAATATCCACTTGCAGAGCCACAACACCATACGTCACCGCAGATCTAGGGCCGCTGTTGCAGGACGGATGTGACGTCACTGCAGTTTCAGGACTGACTTTGGAAAATTACTTTTGGAAGGTTTCATCCAGTCTTGGCACATAGGTTGTCGGTATTGATGTCACCGTTTTTTTAGGACGGAGGTTCGGAAGATGAGTTTTGGAAAGTTTCAGTGGGTTTGGTAAAGAAAACGCCAATACATATTCTACACTGCACTATGCTATCTATTATTTGCCTTATATAGAACTTCTCAGGTTTTTATGACTTATTATTATAAATGACAGGCCACCAAAAGAAAAAAAATAAAAATACTAACAATAACACAATTTTTTTATATAGCACCTTTCCTACGCTCAAAGCACTTTACAAAATTCAGAAAGTAAACAACAGGACCTATATAACACTGGCTACGAATAATATCCCCACTAAATACAGGATATACAAAACATTCAAACAGAATAAAAGACAATAATTAACACTAAAATACAACATATAATACTACAAAAAAATCTTGAACAAATAACATAAATTGTGATAAAGACGAAAACCCTGAGCACTTAGACAGAGAGAGAGGTAAACTGAATGAAGAGGCAGAATATCAGGTCTGTTTAATGTGTTAAAAAAATGAATGGTCTCAACTGATCTCATTAATTTCAGGAGGTCATTCCAAAGTCTGGGCGCTATACAGCTGAAGGCCCTGCTGTCACCCATAGAGTGCAGGTTAGTGTGGGGCACAACATGATGGCCAGAATCAGAGGACCTTAGTGTCAAACAGGAGCGGAGTGATGAAGAAGGTCACTAATGAGATGGTGTGAGGCCATTTAAAGCTTTGTAGGTTAATAATAGAATTTTATATTCAATCCTGTTAGACACAGGGAGCCAGTGAAGGTGCAGTAGAATGGCTGTGATGTGCTCGCTGTCGCCAATCTGTGTCAGGACTCTTGCAATAGAGTTTTGATTCTGCTATGATATAAGATTAGAAGTGGCACCTGCCAGTAGTGAGTTACAATAATAAATGCAGGATGTGATAAAGGCAGCGACAAGATTCTCTGCAATAGAAAAGGAGAGGAATGAGCAAACATAAATGTGACACAGGTGGAGGTAAGAAAGTTTCTTAATGTGATTTACATGGGTGAAATAAGAAAAGGAGGAATCAAAGTGACACCAAGATACTTTGTAGTAAAAGAAGGTCTGACGAGATCATCACCAAGAATAATTGGAGAGGAGCTCATTTTCTTAAGTTGCACTTTAGTGCCACTTTGAAGGAGTTCAGTTTTGTTGAAGTTTAATTTTATAGAGTTTTGCTCCATCCAGGTTTTAATTTAATTTAACTGAGGCAAGCTGTGAGCTGAGAAAGCACATTTAACATGGAAGCAGATCTGAGTATCATCTGCATAAAAATGATAAGCCAGTCCAAAGCTATGAATAACACGCTCAAGGAGAAACACAGAGATACAGAAGAGCAGAGGATGTCATTTCATTAACAAAGGGAAGTCAGATGGAGGAACTCCTGCAAGAAACTGAGGCATGAGGGTTACCCTGGACATGACATAAACTGCATGGCCACAACGCCATATACAATAACTTTTACTTTTACACAAACTGGGAAAGTTAGCTCCTCAAGAGGAAGGTAACAATGCTTAGCACAATAAGGAAAAATTAGGCAGAGCTCAGATCTCAACTGCTGGCCACACAGAATAGGCAAGTGAAAACATTAAGTTGTCTAAATAAATGACACATCCTTGGTGCACAATGTGATTTTGAGGAGTACACATCACAGGGGTAGGACATACCATGGCCAGAAATGATGATGGACTACAATGCCACAAAAGGAGGAGTGGAGAATTTAGACAAGCTGATGGCTTGCTACAGTTACAAAAGAAAAACATTACACTGGATGCTAGCCACAGGCAATTTTTTCAGCAGAAAAAATACTTTTTTCATCTGGACAACTTTGGACCGAGACTGGAACAGGGAGAAGTGTCATAGGAGACAGATCCTTCTTGAGGAGCATTGACAACACCACACATGCAACTAGGACAACATGTGCCAAAAACCCGAGCATTTACAGCCATTGAGAAGATTCAGCAGGAAGACGCTAGTACCCTAGAAGTCCAATCCACAGGGGAACCTGTAGTATGTATGCATGATGAATGCGTTTGTGGGTCTCACTGTCTTATTTCAGCCTGCTGAACTGTACAGTTATTACAGTGTTGTGTAGAAAATGAAAACATTCAGTTCTGCTTGATAAACAAATAGGATGTGATCTGAGAGCGAACAGGTTGTTTACATTGCTTGTTGTTAAAATAAAGTGACCATCTTATTAATAAAATAATAATAATAACAAGTCCCTCAACAGTACATATGTACCAATAATGTAATCATAAGTTGAGGTTCAACACAATGATCATGCTTCTCAAAGAGAAATAAAAAATACAATGTTTGTACACTACTGCAAGTGACTTCTAAAACCACAATATTACATTAAAATATATTGAACAGCAGCATCTTCATAATGTCCAAGACCTCAAATCTTTCACTACTGTACCAAAATAATGTTCTACCCTCCAAGAAAACCCTCAAAAAAACAGTACATGGTTTCCAAAAGGAACCATTTCTACTAATGTTCTTATGTTTATTCTGTTATAAAATATTTTTTAGTTTCCTCCCACAGTCCAAAAACATGCAGGTTAGGTGAACTGGAGATTCCAAATTGTCCCTAGTGTGTGCTTGGTGTGTGTGTGTGCGTGCCCTGCGGTGGGCTGGCGCCCTGCCCGGGGTTTGTTTTCTGCCTTGCGCCCTGTGTTGGCTGAGATGGGCTCCAGCAGATCCCCGTGACCCTGTAGTTAGGATATAGCGGGTTGGATAATGGATGGATGGAAAATATTTTTTAAAAATTATTTTAAAAGAGCCTTTAAATAGCACTAAGTGAGCTTTAAAAATACTAACATAAGATAAGAAGAATAATATCAATATTTCAAAATGAGCAGCAGACACAAAAAAGAGACTTGCAGTTACATTTTTTATTTTCAAAAACTTCCCACCATCAAAAGAAAGCAGAAAAATTATTTAGTATATTCTAAACTGAAATCAACAGAACATTAATGCACAATAAAATACAACTAGCAACAGACAATGGAAATTATACTGATTACATTAACATTAACAATAACATTTTAGAAAAAGCATTTAAATTGAGGAAGCAGGTTTTCTCCCCTCATTTACTCCATTTATCTTTATTTATTAATTTATCTATTCACTTATTTTTACTAGTATAAAGTTTTACACTGCTGCCCCAGCTCTCTTTCTCAGGGGTTGATTGTTTCAAACCTTTTTTTTGTAAAACTTGAGTTATTTGTATGGAATGTTATTTGATTTTAATAAAATCAAAAATATTAATATATACTGAATAATTAAATATGCAGTTTACTTTAAGATTCATTTTATCCTGACATGCCAGATAGATAGATAGATAGATAGATAGATAGATAGATAGATAGATAGATAGATAGATAGATAGATAGATAGATACTTTATTAATCCCAAGGGGAAATTCACAAAAAAAAATTAAAAAAAAGTTCCATATCATCCCTAAACTGAAAAATAAATAAAAAACAGTTCTTTTGCCAAAACCTACGTCTTCAATATTGAGTGCATCGATGATGTCCTGGAGAGCTCAGCTTTGGTCCTCCTCCTCCTCCATCTCTAGACAATGTGGCTCAAACAGGGCACCTCTGAAGAAAATGCAGGAAGATTTAGTCTTGTTAACTAATGCACCATATTCTGAATATTCAGTTTGAGTAAAGGATTTTAATTGCTCAATTTCCTTAAAACCATTTGACACTACTTCACGAGGTAAAAAAGAAGACATAATTTGTTATAAAGTGGCATAGAAATTTTAACCTTATCCCTAGATTACCTTCTCATTAAAGAACTTAACCTTCACTTCTTAACCAATCAGGAATACAATATGTGTATTGATAGTGTCATGAAAAAGAAAAAAAAAAGTTTTAAAAGTTAAATAAAAACTATGCTAACATTTGCTAGGAAATGAATGGATGGATGTATATAATAAACAATAAAACAGAACTTAAAAGATCTTAATTTATGTTCAAATATCATCTTAAAGTACTGGGAATTTTCAATACATCAGGAAAATAGACTGAACTTTGGGCAAAAATTCTTATCCTAATTTGTCGCAAAATGTACAGTTTTTATAGTTATCATTAGATAGATAGATAGATAGATAGATAGATAGATAGATAGATAGATAGATAGATAGATAGATAGATAGATAGATAGATAGATAGATAGATACTTTATTAATCCCAAGGGGAAATTCACATACTCCAGCAGCAGCATCCTGATAAAAAACAATATCAAATTAAAGAGTGATAAAAATGCAGGTATAACAGACAATATCTTTGTATAATGTTAACGTTTACCCCCCCAAGCCGAGTGGAATTGAAGAGTCGAATAGTTTGGGGGAGGAATGATCTCCTCAGTCTGTCAGTGGAGCAGGACAGTGACATCAGTCTGTCGCTGAAGCTGCTCCTCTGTCTGGAGAGGATACTGTTCAGTGGATGCAGTGGATTCTCCATTATTGACAGGAGCCTGCTCAGCGCCCGTCGCTCTGCCACAGATGTCAAACTGTCCAGCTCCGTGCCTACAATAGAGCCTGCCTTCCTCACCAGTTTGTCTAGGCATGAGGCATCCCTCTTCTTTATGCTGCCTCCCCAGCACACCACCGCGTAGAAGAGGGCGCTCACCACAACCGTCTGATAGAACATCTGCAGCATCTTATTGCAGATGTTGAAGGACATCTTAATTAAAAACAATAGTGATAATAATAACAATACCATGCTGCTTTCTGCCATATTTTGTTTGTGCTTGTAAATGCTGTGTCCGTGCCTAGAAATGGAGGTGTTGTGTTCACCTCGCCTAGCAATGGTGACGTCACTTCTGTCCTGAAACTGTGGGTCTACACCTGCAGTGACGTATGGTGCTGTGGCTCTGCAAGTGGATGCTACTCAACAATACATTTCTTCAATACATCACTTATCCAGCATTTTTGTTCTTCCTCAGGCTAACCAAGCAGTACCATTTTTCCTTCAAAGCTATCAGTCCCAATAATGGCATCCAGTGTTAGTTCCGTAACATTACTAATTGAAACACTGTTAATTAGTTATTGTTAGTTAATTAAAAAAAACTCAGAAATTTCACGTACAAATGTTTTTACACAGACCTCACTGTAAAACAAACTTACAGTTAAGCAGGGTTTTAAATGCCACACATTAAGAACATTTGCACATTTTGAATTGTCACCACTTATCATCTAACATACTGTTTGACATACTCTTGATAAAATATGTTTTAAATACACCTTCTGAAATAAACTGCTTGACTTTGTTACATGCCAAGGTATCCATCTACATGCATTACTCAGTTAAACAAATACTGTTGAATGTTGAAGCAATGTGATATCTCATACCTTCCTTACCAGTAAACAACACTACCCAAGTACTAGAAAAAAAAAATCAGGTCCCAATGATAAGAGATCCATCCATCTATTTTCTAACCCGCTGAATCTGAACACAGGGTCACGGGGGTCTGCTGGAGCCAATCCCAGCCAACACAGGGCACAAGGCAGGAACCAATCCTGGGCAGGGTGCCAACCCACCACAGGACACACACAAACACACCCACACACCAAGCACACACTAAGGCCAATTTAGAATCGCCAATCCACCTAACCTGCATGTCTTTGGACTGTGGGAGGAAACCGGAGTGCCCGGAGGAAACCCACGCAGACACGGGGAGAACATGCAAACTCCACGCAGGGAGGACCCGGGAAGCGAACCCGGGTCTCCTAACTGCGAGGCAGCAGCGCTACCACTGCGCCACCGTGCCGCCCATGATAAGAGATGAGACACTTATTATCTGATTTTAATAAAAGACAATCTTTAAACAACACTTTTTCATATTGATACTATGATGGCTAAACTCCCCCAGAACACTACAGTGAGATGACCTTCATCGCCTCAAAGTATCACCGGTCACAAATAAAGTGATTCCTTTTATTTAAAGAATGTCTGCTGGATTATTTTCTTAAACTTCTACATTTTTTTCCTCCTCACCCTTCCCTAGTGAATCATCACCCTATTGTTTTCCAACTTACGAACACATGAAGTATAAGAGTTATCAGACTGTTTTAAAACTTTGCCATTCACCATGTCATTCATTGCCAAGGAACATAAATTATATACAGTACAAGCACCCTTGTATATTGTTGAAAAAAAAAAAATTAAGTTTCAGAAAAAATGTTTCTTTTTTTGGAAGTCCATAATAAAAATAACCCTGCATTTTTTCAAGCACTGTTTTTTTTTTGCAATATGGAGACCAAGACTGCACTTCATTAATCTTCCCAAGACTTTATTCTGTCCAGGTCCTTCTGTAATTATTTGGCTATCTCTACATTAACTGCCATTCCACCTAATTTAGTATTATGTGCATACTGAACCAGCTTGTTATTTATACTCTTGTTAAAGTAATTTATTTAATAAACGTTTTCTACAGACTCAAATCAAATGTATGTTTTAATTGTATAATACTAACAATAAGAGCAGCTCACTACTGAAAACATTTATTTGGTGATGTGGCAAGGCTTAAACCCATGACCTCTTTATTATGAGTCAGCAGGTCTTACCGCTGTACTACCAAAGCAGTCGTAACAATGAAGTACACTAACCCTATTTCTTTTTCTTTGGTTATAGTCTTGAAAAAAGCGTACTTCTTCTGTTACATTTGTACCTTTTGTGAAAATATTTGTACCTTTTGTGAAAATGCTTATTTGATATTTGGACTTCAGTCTGATACTTCATCTCAAAATTTTGTCGTTCGTACTAAAACATGAAAAAAGTTTGTCTTTTAGGTATGTGTTCAACATTTCTGTTATGCTACACTTACATAGATCTTTGTAGACACGGAACACACATGAAATGCAAGTGTTTCAAAAATGATATATTATTTACACTATACAGCTCCCGGTACCTCACTCCCAGATAAACAAGGCTTGAGCTGGGAGAGCTTTTTGCTGTTTCTGCAGTGGTGAGAGGATGGGATAGTACGCTGCTTGCGCTCATCGACACATTTACAAGACAAAAAACACTGACGGAGAGGTGCAAACGGATTTAAAATGAGCCGGATTTATGAGTTTTTATCGTAGGCTTTGGTAATTCTAGTGTTAATTTAACAGACACCAGTTCCAAGCATTGAACCCTGAGGCACACCATTTAAATTATTTTATTTGGTCATAGCAGTGTACGACTCACCCAGACAAAATCAAATAGGTTTAGCTTTGCCTTAAGTCAAAGGGATGAGTTTGTGTGTGTGAGAGCTGACAACCAATGAGTTCTCACCAGTAAATACAACACATACTATGTAACTATATTGATAGAATTAGAGCAAGTGTTTTGGACCATGAAAACAGGAGAGAGGCCCCTATGTCTGATGTGTTGTGTTTGTTGTACCATGACAGAACTGGAAAACACAAACACCTCCTTATTTGCCCTCAGTGCCCTCACAACCATCCTTCTCAGTTCCTGGTACAGACCAGAGTTGCCATCGAGCCGTGTGCTGTGACTCCTCCCGATGATATCCAGGCTGCCCTGTGACATGAAACGTCTCCTTCTGGGAACACTGGTAACACCAACACAGCCCTCAGCAACCTTCAGGGTCTTGTCACAGAAGGTCTCCCATATCACATTAGGATCAGCAGTCGCACCCAACTCTGAACAGGTCCAGCTTCATTTTCTTAGTAGGAGGTAGCCTACTGGACCTAAGGTGGATTTTCAGAGTAGCAACAACAAAGGTCCATGGTCAGAATTCACAAACTGGGCACTTCTGTAGACCAGTCCCAGGTCTGTACACCTCAGAGAGTGCTGCCACTGAAATGCAGAGTTTACAAAGCTCCTCCAACAGCAGAGGAAGATGATCACCATGCCAGAGTGAAAAGATGTTCCGCACATCTATCCGGATGGGCCTCCTCAAACTGGGACCCGAGTGCTGCCACACCAGACCCACACCAGTTCCAATCCCCAACAGGCCTGACCCCGAGGACTTTCCCCATCCCCTTCATTATGTAAGCAGCCTTCCTATGGGCAGCAGCAGAAGAGCTACTTCCATAGAGAGCAGAAAGGAGTCCTATCTGTCGTCTCATAGATGCGTGACATTTTTTTTGGTGGCCTGAAAGTTCGAGGACCACTTGTAGGGCCAGTCCAGTAATCCAGTACCTTAAGGTGAAGACCATCAGGTAGAGCAGCTTTGTATTGCTTGAGTTTACGTAGTTCTTTCTTCACGTGATCTGCTGTGTAGGTCAGTCCTGAGTAGGTGGGAGGTTGGCAGAATGGTGCGTGTAAGTCGTTGCAGCAGGTGCATGAGGACAGAGTCACTGGCTGTTGGTGTTTACATTAGTGTAAATGGAAAGTGAGTGAGAGTGAGGGTGTGTGAACAGTGGTACATGGTCTTGCAGAGTAATGTCGACTGAAGTGGGGGCACTGAGTTGTTACATGCATAATACATAATTTTGCCATATGGAAGAATACAGCTAGTAATGATCTCACAGCCTCATTTGTCTTTATTAAATACAAAAGTAACAGGCACAAGGGGACCTGAACCTCACAGATTGGTAAACTGTGATAAGGGAAAGCCACACTCAAACCAGTTAAAGTCCTCTCTGTACTTCCCACATCTGATCTACAATTGGACTGTTTAAAATCTGTGGTATGTTTCATTCCTGTTTTGCTCCAGATTAACATCTACTTCCCTCCTATAGTTCTCCTTAGCCGCCTTGATCTTTTCCTTGAGCTCTCTCTATACATTCTTTATTTCCCCCTATTTCCAGCTCTGAAGGCTCGTTTTTGGTTAAGAAGAGCCTTCCGTTCAATGGTGGCCTATGGTTTGTTGTTGGGGAAGCAGTCCTTAAAAAAATAACAGTGTTCACACAAAACATACCAAGTAATGCAGTCAGTAAGTGCATTGATATTCTTGTTCATATTTTTCATAGAACTCATCCCAGTCTGTAACATCAAAGCACCTCTTCAAAGAGTCCATTGCCTCGGGTGACCACTTCATCACTTACCTGGTGATAACTCCAGAACAATGAGCTGATCTGGGGTATAAATTGATCTAGATTGTGGTGCGATCTCACAGAGGAAAGAAGAGCTTTAGAGCTGTGTGCGTCCTTGACATTTGCATACAAGAGGTTGAATGTTCTGTTATCACATGTGCTGCCCTTAACAAACTGTTCAAAAGTGGATATGCTTGGTGAGAGGAAGCTAAGTATAATTATGTTGCAAAAATACAGAACCACACAGCCATATATGTACCCTTCTGTAGAATAATGGGAAATAACAGGAATAATGATTTGGAGTACCAATGGATAAACTGTTTAATATCCAGGTTAGTTGTATTTTAGAAATAAAGAGATGATACATGAGATGATACATCAGAGTTGGCGTCTTTTTAAGGGAGCTCTTCAGAACACCATTCTGTTTGAAGGCTAGGTCCATGCATGATGACCTCTTCTGGTGTCAGGCGGGTTTATATAACAGAACTGACAGTATTGGTCCTTTAGATTGTCCTTCTCCATTCTACAGCAAATGGATCTCTGGTTAGCAGCAATGTCACGCTCAAGTCCTATCCTGTAATATTCAGTAATCCCATCCCCATTAGACACATTCTAACATCCACATGCTTGACATGTTGTTTCTCTGCTATTTCTGAACTCGCATTAAAGTTTTCCAGTCTTTGAAGGTTGAGGAACAATGGACAAATATGCTATATCTGAATTCTGTCTTGGAAGATCATTGTATCTTGTTAGCAGTTCATTAAAGTGAATTCTTAAAGTTACAAACTACAGGTTTTTACTGACAGATAAGATCCTACTTGGGACACAAAATACTTGTGGAATTTGTTGTTTCTTTCCATACAAGATAAAACAAAAAATAAAATACTTAAATAAATCATTTCTTTCTTCCTGGCTTACCAGGGTTTTTGAAGTCTCTTGCCCACATAAAAGTATAACAACATGAGTAGCCTCTTCACATTGTAAACCATCAAGCAGTCTTTCTCCCAAAGGTCCAAGTAGATGGTGTTTTTCCCATTAATACAGAAAGAATGTACAGTAGAAGAACTTTGTTTTGTTAGTGGCAAAGAAGAGGTCAAATATAATAAGTTAAGATGCCAAAACATTCGGATTACTCTCAAAATGCACTTGTTGATAGGATTCTGAGTCCCTGAGGAAGATAAACACTGAAGTGGAAGTGAATCTCTACTGCATAATAAGCATCTCTGAGGATGATGTAACTGCTGGTGGCCATTAAACAATTTCATGAACTTTGCTGAATGTCTTTCATTACCCTTACTGGCAACAACACAGTGTCCCTCCCAATCAGAAAGATCAATAGTTTGTTATTTAAATATCACTTCATAACACAACACAAGCCTCTCCATTGCCCTTGGATACCTGCACTTCTGTACATTTAGGAGTAATATTGCACACCAAGCCTTCAATTCAGGTCTGCCCCCAAGTTTTAGATGGCTTACAATGTCATTAATCCTTGAATCATGTTTAAGGACTGATTTTAGGAAAGAGTGTACATATCATACATGTAAGGTTGGATTAATAACTAGTAAGCATTGAATTATTAAGGACTAATAAAGGGTTCGTAATTGACAAATCAAGCAGAGGGTTAAACTCCAAGAATAGGCTGTAGAATCAGAACTCAGTCTAAGCAACAAAATAATTGTAATTGTGTTTCCTTAAATAAAGACTGAAATGTAAGAACAGAAAGTTACAGGAAAAAATGTCTGGATCACAACTGTTTTATAAATTTGTTATTCCTATAAAAAGTTTCTGCAGTATTAGAAAGAGACTTTCAGATGGTTGATGTGACTGTGCCAAGAGAATCTTATGTATGTACCGGATGAGTTACTAATTTTATTACTGTGTTGGGGTTAAAATAATGCTTTATACATTATTTGGTAATAGGACTTATATAGGATGGCACGGGGGTGCAGTGGTAGTGCTACTGCCTCGCAGTTAGGAGACCTGGGTTCGCATGTTCTCTCCGTGTCTGCGTGGCTTTCCTCTGTGTGCTCCGGTTTCCTCCCACAGTCCAAAGAGATGCAGGTTAGGAGGTGCATTGCTGATCCTAAATTGGTCCTAGTGTGGGTGGGTTGGCATCTTGCCCGGGATTGATTCCTACCCTGTGTTGGCTGGGATTGACTCCAGCAGACCCCCGTGACCCTGTGTTCGGATTCAGCGGGTTGGAAAATGGATGGATGGATGGACTTATATATAATTTATATAATGTTTTTATAAAATGTTAATATAGGATTATCTGGATAGATAGATAGATAGATAGATAGATAGATAGATAGATAGATAGATAGATAGATAGATAGATAGATAGATAGATAGATAGATAGATAGATAGATAGATAGATAGATAGATAAGATTCAGCTTTTAAGTGAATAGCCTGTATGGAGGACTGGAGGTGAAGGGTCTGTGCTGTGTTTGTTGACTCTATATATATATTGTACTGAGAAGTGGGGAGCAATAGAAAGCGCTTCCCCAAGGAGGAATAAAACGTATGTTGTGTGCTGAGTCTGTGTCCTGCCTGTCTGTGTACGCGCCCAGGGCTTCATGCTATCTATCTATCTATCTATCTATCTATCTATCTATCTATCATGGGGGAAATAAGTATTTGATCCCCTGCTGAATTTGTAAGTTTGCTCACTTAAAAAGAAGTGAACAGTCTTTAATTTTTATGGTAGTTTCATTTTAATGGAGAAAGAATATCAAAAATCCAGAAAAAACACATTACATAAAAGTTATAAATTGATTTACCTGTTTGAGCAAAATAAGTACTTGATCCCCTACAACCAGACAGAATTATGGCTCCCACAGATTGCTTGTGTGCCCATGTGGCACACAGATGACAATCAATCAATCAATCAATCAGTCAATCAATCACATATACTCCTGATCTCAACTCATTATGTGTATAAAGCACACCTGTCCACAGAATCAATTTCCTCCATTCCAACCTCTCCACTACCATGGGCAACACCAAAGAGCTGTCAAAGGATGTCAGGAACAAGATTGTAGACCTGCATAAGCTGGAATGGGCTACAAAACCATCAGCAAGTAAACTTGGTGAGAAGGTGACAGCTCTTGGTGTGATTATTTGAAAATGGTAGAAATATAAAATGACCATCAATAGCCCTCGGTCTGGAGCTCCATGCAAGATCTTACCTCATGGGGTGAGGATGATCATGAGAAAGGTGAGGGATCAGCCCAAAACTACACAACTGGAGCTTGTTAATGATCTGAAGGCAGTTGGGACCACAGTCACCAAGAACACCATTGGTAACACACTACGCCATAATGGATTGAAATCTTCCAGTGCCCGCAAGGTCCTCCTGCTCAAGAAGGCACATGTACAGGCCCATCTTAAATTTGCCAGTGAACCTCTGAATTATCATGGGCCTTATTTCCCCCAGTGGATCCATGGCTGACATAAGTAACTGTTCTCCAGGGTGAAAGCAGTCTGAGGGCTAATGGGATGTATGTAAAAAGACTGATGGAATACATATAAACACAGAAACATTTTTAAGCATCTACTTATATAGTGCCAGGCTTAATAGATTGTTCAAGCTTTAAGATTAAGCTTTAAGATTAAGCTTTAAGATGAAGTCTGTGTAGGTTTGTAAGAAGATAAACTATAAATGGTTAAGATCTGTTTAGTTACTATATCATTGTTTTAGCTACATAATAATGATTAGGCATGTCCATTGATAAGTTATCAGTTGTCTGGTTTTAGCAGAAGAAGCTATTGCTTTGTTTCTGTAAATCTTATGTGACCCTTACAATCATCTTCATACTAATCTATGGTCATTAAGTATTTGTCCATTTCACGTATAGCTCAATATTGTATGTCTAGTATTTTCATTAACTTAGTGTACAATTGTATTTTTGTTTATTTTTCAGGCTGGGGTGATGAAATTGACTGGGTTCCAACATATGAGGAAGGTCTTGCAAAATCAAAGTCGAAGTAAGTTAAAGGTTTGAATCAAATGGTACTAGTGACATGGACATTTTCAAAGATGGTCAAAGGTCAGAAAAGGTCCAATATCCTTTCCATCCATCAAACTCATTGCCTAGGACGTTGGTTCCCAACCTGTGGTCCACAATGCATTATCAAGTGGTCTATGACTAAGTTATCAATTTGGTATTAAGTGCTATGATTTTGCTCTGATCTTCCCTATGATTTTAACGATCGTATATCGTAAGTGATAGTCAGCCTTATAACTTATAGAAGTTGGGTTGTGGACACGCACTACAACTGTAATATTGCACAACTTGAACTACTTTATGAACCATTTACACTACCTGCACTATATGTACATGCATGTTATACTTATGCTTTCATATTTTATATTTTTCATAGTTTATTGTATTTTTTTATCTTTTTATAGGAAAATAAATTTATGGAGGAGTTGTATATTAAGTCTCATTGTACCATACAATGACAATAAAGGAATTCAATTCAATAAGAAAAGAGTGTGTATTTACAGATGATGATGACTGGCTTCTAAGTTGATTTAGATTTCCAAGAGCTATCCCATTGGAGCTGTGTGCTGATAGAATATTAGGATGTACAGTATACCTTATATCATTTTTATGATGGAATGCATTAAAATATGTATATTATGTTTTACTGATAAATTGTTAACTTCATTAAAATAATGTATATATTTATTAATTAAACATTTGGGGGCATGGTGGCACAGTGGTAATGATGAGCTGGCTCCCCATTCAGGGATTGCTCCTGTCTTCCACTCTATGCTTACTGGGACTGGTGCAACCCTGGATGGATGGATGGATATAATCATTAAATATGTATAACGAAGATTTTTCAATGTTCCTTAAAAATTTTGAGGAATCGGCATTCTAAGCTTACACCTGGTTTTACATTTATTATACACGCTTAGTGTGTGGCAATTGGTTACGTGGAAAAAGAAAACAGAAGAACAGGAATTAGGGGTTGGTATGTTTGACAGAGACAGTAACTGCTGCAATAAATTATTCCATCCAGGGTCACACAGGCATCTTGCGGGAGACAGGAATCACTGGACAGGGCGCCAGCTCATCACTACTGCTGCGCCACTGTGCCCACACATGTTTAATATATGCTTTAATGTGTTTCTTCATGAAAATGATATCAAGTATACATCTTAGTATTCTAAAATGTTCAGAAAGCTGTAATATCATGAATGTAATGTATTCTTTGTGGCAATCACTGCCTGCGCACTCCTGTCAGCGTAAGAGAAAGTCTGTTTAAGAAGCATGTAACAATTAACAACTGGGTCCGGGAACACTTAGAATGCGAAGCATTTAATGTGCTACTTTAGTTACATTGGGGTTTGAGATACTCTAGTAAGTTAAACATCCATTTTAAGATGAACTTTACAACGTTCTACTTTATTGGCAAAATAAACCACAAAAGTAAAGTGGAAATTTCAAGATTAAAGTCAACATTTTGATTTTAATCTCAACATAGACCTTTTTTTTTTCACTGTGTCCCTATTTTTTTTTTCTTTTCTGTGGCCCTAATAAGCTTCCATATGAATCTCAGACACTTGCCTTTTCTTGTTGACTTTGACATCTGAACACTTCTTTTTTACTTCGGGCACTGTGCGACTTTCTGAACTTGAACTTTTGTGTGCCACTCCATCCATTTCATTTTGTTCCTCAGACCACTGATTTAGCCACAAAATATTAAGTTTTGTCCTTGCCTCCACTTCACTGAGTAGGACCTTCATTTCACATTCGCTGAAATTCTACATTTTTATATGTGCATATACCATTGTCTTTTAACAAAACACTGAATGGAAGGGGCTATTTGTATTGATTTGCATTTTCAAATATGTGAAATTCTGGGAGGAGATGTGGTGTGGATGCAGGCGCGTCCATGTGTGTTAAAATTCATGCTGATTTGGACTTATAAAGGGGAAGTGCATGGAATGTTCTTACACACAGTTTTATGCATCTGATTTTTCCGGCCCTCCCAGACTCCTCCCAGAATTGCACCTCTTTGAATATGCAAAACAATATTAATAGCCCCTTATGTTTTACGTTCTGTGAAAAGACAATCTCAAAAGCACAGGGGAAAATAAGAATTCCAGAGAATATCAAGTAGAGGCAATGAAAAAGTATTATTTGTTGGTATAAACATTTATATAAACAACAAAAAATGGAAGTTGATCGAGTGGCTGAGAAACTTGAAAGTTCAAGTTCAGAAAGTCACAAAGTGCCCAAAATAAATAAGAAGTGGTCAGATATCAAAGTCGCCGTGAAAAGGCGAGTCGTAGCCCACCGTCTGAGTGTCATACGGAAGGGTATTAGGGTACAAAGAAAAGAAAAACAAAATAGGGACACAGTTGAAAAAAATGTCCAAATGTCAACTTTAATCTCAAAATTTCCACTTTAATCATGTAGTTTATTTTGTCATTAAAGCAGAACATCATAAACTTCAACTTAAAATCATTTAATTTACTAGTTTCTCAAATCCTATCGTAACTAAAGTAGCACGTTAAATTCTTTGTTTTGTATGTGTTCTTCTATGTGTTCTATATGTGTGAATCACTACGTGCTTCTTATACGGGCTTTCTCTTCCTCTGACAGGACACAGAATACATTACGTTCATGATATTACAGCTCTCTGAATAATTTAAATACTAAGATGTATACTTGATAGCATTTTCATAATGATAGGAATTAAAGCATATATTAAACATGGGGACACGGTGGCACAGTATTAGCGATGAGCTGGCATCCTGTCCAGAGATTGTTCCTGCCCCCCACAAGATGCTTGCTGTGCTGTGTGCAACCTTCGATGAAATAATTTACTGCAGCAGTACTGTCTCTTTCAAACATACTAACCTCCAATTCCTGTCCTTCCTTTTCTTTCTCCAAGTAACCAATCGACACACGATCAGCTCTGTGATAAATGCAAAGCCATCTTTAAGCTTAGAACACCGATTCTTCAAAACGTTTATGGAACATTGAAATATTTTTGTAATACATGTTTAATTATTCCATCTATCTCTCTATCCAGGGTCGCCCCAGTCCCAGCAAGTATATAGCGCGAGGCAGGAACAATACCTGAACGGGGCGGCAGCTCGTTGCTACTGCTGTCCACCGTGTCCTCACGTGTTTAATTATTAACAATATACATTATTTTAATGAAGTTTAAAACTTATCTGTATAATTTAATAAACATGCTTTACTGCATTTCATCTCACAAATGATATCAACAGCTCCAAGAAGACAGCGCTTGGAAATCTAAATCACCTTAGAAGCCAGTTGTCATCATTTGTAAATACACACTTTATAAAATGGCTCAGGTTGTGCAATATTATAACTGCAGTGCAAGTTTACAGTGAGGTAATTGTACTTATAAGTACAAACAGTTTTACCAGGAGCACTTGATGGACTGATTGAGTGTGTTTATAGTTCTTGGGAAGAAACTGTTTCTGAAGCGCAAGATGCATACAGGAAAGACTCTGAAACGTTTGCCGTACTGCATGGAGGAAGTTCAAATAGACTGTGCGCATGGCTGAGGCAGCGTGTGCTAGATGCTGTATCCCGATAATCCGATCAGCTGTTGTAGAGCTGTGATTCTACACTCAGATACAGTGGGTTAAATACTCTGAGTGGTGCATTGACAGTCACAACGCTAAAGCAGCTATAGTATTTGGAATGATTATCTAATTTCTTATTCTGTCCATTTTTTGTAATTCTACACATCCATCCCAGCATTCTCATTTCCACCACATCTGACTTCTCCTGTACTCCCTTTACTGCACATGTCTCATGATCACACAATATTCCTGATACCTTCTATCAATTGTTCCATCCACACTTTACTCTATGGACTATTTCTGCATCTAGTTTTACATCTCAGGCTACCACTGATCCTAGATATTTAAACACATCCACTGTTTTCAATAGCTCTCCCTGCAGGCTAACTTTGTTAGCTTCGAATAATAAAACAACAAAAACAGCATAAGTGATCGAAAATATATTTTTTGTAAGAGTTGATTTGGTTCCTTAAAATTCACCAGTCATTTTTGTTCATTTTTGTTTTTAAATAGTAAGAAGCCTCTTATGGTGATTCAGCATTTGCTCGACTGTCCCTACAGCAAAGGTAAGAATTTCACTCATTTTGTTATCCATTCATACATTTTGTAATTCAGTTAGCCTCTCATCTTATTTCATTACAATAAATAAATTATTGGGCAAAATGCATTTTTGAGGTGATATTTTTTGCCTTATAATTTTATTTTACATTTAATTTTTATTTTCATAAAAAATGTATGACCATATCTTCAAATTTAGTTTTATTTAAATCAAGCAACAAATCAATAACATCACATTTATGCCAGACCTTAAACCAGAAATACAAATAAACAATTAAATGGAAAGGTGTGACGTTGGAGTCACATGACATCTTATTAGTGATGGCAGCTTACTGCTTGTGTTCTGACCACCCAGCACTTTTCAACCAGTTCATTATTACTACTCACTGAAGGGGCACAATGGTTTTATTTACCTGACTGCTGTGTGAGATGTCTCACTCAGCTGGCAGAATTTTATCTGAAGCCTTACCAAAGATCTTACCAAAGAAGTCCTCAAGGCCTGTGGCAGATGCTGGGGTATCTGATCCTTCAGACTGGGAAATGATGAAAAAATGTCTTCACAGAACCAAAGAGATTGCTGATATCAAGTCTAAGCAATCCCAGATCAAAACCAAATTGCAATCTCTATATTCCTGTGTCTGCAGTTAAATTAAAGCTGGGAGGGAGTTATGGGATGTTCTTTCGGTGTTCTCTTTGCTGGTTCATTTTTCTCCGACTTTATCTCTTCTGGGAATTTGTTGGATTGGTGAGCGAACGGCAGGAAGTCCTGTGCTGTACTTTCTTGTCAATCACTATGCTATTGACAATTCTTTGGGTTTTCTTCTCTTTATTCATAGTAAAAGAAAATAGTAATTTTACTGTTATCTTCTGGAATGTTTTAGGCCTAAATTCCCCATTCATGTTGTCTCAGTCTGCATATTGATATTGCGCCATTATAAGAAACTCACTTAAAGGTGACAAACATTAATTAGTTGCTGCCCAAATAAAAATCACCAGGTTGCTGCCATTTTATTAGCTTCAACCAAGAAATGTGGAGTACATATACTAATTAAAATGCCTTTACAGGTTATTTAGCACATACAGTAAAAGGAGGGTCAAAAGGACCATTTTGGGTTTCTAACTGCATTTATAAGTAGTTTATAACCATTTGCACGCCCACTCCATAGCAAGCCTCTTCCTTCTTAATTTAGGCTTTCAGTTGTTTGATTTGCATGGATTTCACTTGCATATAGGCATTGATGTGGTTGTGATTATGGATCTGCATATTGACAAGTTCCATCCTCCAGTCCAGGTGCACCTTTCTCAAACAACCTGCTCCTTTTGATAATTCCATAAAGACCTCAGTCTGATAGCTGTTGTATTTTTAATCCTGCTGTTAGAAGACTACTCACTTTCCATTCCATGTCATACAGCCCAGTCACAAAGTGATTATTTATTTATTTATTTCTTGAGCTTTGGTCTCACTTATCATAGATTTCTGTCATCTGGCCTGTTGCTAAAGCAATGCAAAGACACTACTCAGTAGCAGAATTTCAGACCTTTATCCCTTATGAATTCCATCCATCCATCCATTATCCAACCCGCTGAATCCGAACACAGGGTCACGGGGGTCTGCTGGAGCCAATCCCAGCCAACACAGCGCACAAGGCAGGAACCAATCCTGGGCAGGGTGCCAACCCACCGCAGGACACACACAAACACACCAAGCACACACTAGGGCCAATTTAGAATCACCAATCCACTTAATCAGCATGTCTTTGGACTGCGGGAGGAAACCGGAGCGCCCGGAGGAAACCCACGCAGACACGGGGAGAACATGCAAACTCCACACAGGGAGGACCCGGGAAGCGAACCCAGGTCTCCTAACTGCGAGGCAGCAGCGCTACCACTGCGCCACCGTGCCACCCCCCTTATGAATTCAGATGTGAAATTTTTTGCTAAATTCCTAGTATAAAGACTTCAGTCCATTATTCCTATATTGCTTCACTCTGATTGAACAGGTTTTATCTGTGCCTGCTTTGCTTTTGATAATCTTACAAGTCTCCTTCATACATATAATAGACATGGGGACTTTGCCCCCTGCTCACTTAGCTTGCCAACTCCTGGCCTGTGCTCCGTGCTTGCTTCCTTGTAGTTCTGCTGCTCGTGTATGGGGATGCGGATGTACAATTTAAACAGATTTTTATTTCATGAGAATGTTTACATATGCATCATCACAACGTATAACTGCCAGTGAGTGAATTTCGTTTCTTTCTCACTATTAAATAAAACAACTTTTTCGAATGTTTGACTCTGAGATTTGTTAATTGTCTTTGCAAAAGCTATTCTAACCGGAAACTGTTATCTTTTTAATACGAATAGCATATCAAGATCTCCTTTGTTGTCTAATGTTATCCGTGGAAGATGTACTACATTACCTTTCCAGGATGCATCCTTCTTTCAACTGTAATTCATGTGTTGTAAGACTGGACGTTGTTAACAGTTGTAGATATTCTTTGGGATATTGTAATTGTTGTTTTCATCTTCTGCACGATCACTACCACCTGTTTCAGCATAGTCTATTGATAGGTATTTAACCAATTTGCCGTGTAACTGTTCAACATTTTTGGATACATTTAACCAATTTGATGTGTAACCGATTGATATTTTTGGCACTAATTCGTTTGACTTCATTGTTTCTTGGTGCTAGGATTGCGCGTGTACTCATTTTTTATGTTGATAACCCTTCATGATGAAATTCTTCAATAAGATTTGGACACCATATGCCTTCTGTAATTGAGGGCTTAACACGAATGAGAGTTGTGCGGACCCTGGTCTTGTTTGAAAACGTTTGAGAGGAGGCCGTGACTTGAAAAAATCTCAAGGCAAAAGTCTTTTTATACAGTTAGGTCCATAAATATTTGGACAGAGACAACTTTTTTCTAATTTTGGTTCTGTACATTACCACAATGAATTTTAAATGAAACAACTCAGATGCAGTTGAAGTGCAGACTTTCAGCTTTAATTCAGTGGGGTGAACAAAACGATTGCATAAAAATGTGAGGCAACTAAAGCATTTTTTAAACACAATCCCTTCATTTCAGAGGCTCAAAAGTAATTGGACAAATTAAATAACTGGAAATAAAAATGTTCATTTCTAATATTTGATTGAAAACCCTTTACTGGCAATGACAGCCTGAAGTCTTGAACTCGTGGACATCACCAGATGCTGTGTTTCCTCCTTTTTAATGCTCTGCCAGGCCTTTACTGCAGCGGCTTTCAGTTGCTGTTTGTTTGTGGGCCTTTCTGTCTGAAGTTTAGTCTTCAACAAGTGAAATGCTCAATTGGGTTAAGATCAGGTGACTGACTTGGCCATTCAAGAATTTTCCACTTCTTTACTTTAATAAACTCCTGGGTTGCTTTGGCTGTATGATTTTGGTCATTGTCCATCTGTATCATGAAACGCCGCCCAATCAATTTGACTGCATTTAGCTGGATTTGAGCAGACAGTATGTCTCTGAACACCTCAGAATTCATTTGGCTGCTTCTGTCCTGTGTCACATCATCAATAAACACTAGTGTCCCAGTGCCACTGGCAGCCATGCACGCCCAAGCCATCACACTGCCTCTACCGTGTTTTACAGATGATGTGGTATGCTTTGGATAATGAGCTATTCCATACTTCTCCATACTTTTTTCTTGCCATCATTCTGGTAGAGGTTGATCTTGGTTTCATCTGTCCAAAGAATGTTTTTCCAGAACTGTGCTGGCTTTTTTAGATGTTCTTTAGCAAAGTCCAATCTAGCCTTTCTATTCTTGAGGTTTATGAGTGGCTTGCACCTTGCAGTGCACCATCTGTATTTACTTTCATGCAGTCTTCTCTTTATGGTAGACTTGGATATCGATACTCCCACCCCCTGGAGAGTGTTGTTCACTTGGTTGGCTGTTGTGAAGGGGTTTCTCTTCACTATGGAAATGATTCTGCGATCATCCACCACTGTTGTCTTCTGTGGACGTCCAGGTCTTTTTGCGTTGCTGAGTTCACCAGTGCTTGCTTTCTTTCTCAGGATGTACCAAACTGTAGATTTTGCCACTCGTAATATTGTAGCAATTTCTCAGATGGGGTTTTTTCTGTTTTCGCAGCTTAAGGATGGCTTCTTTCACCTGCATTGAGAGCTCCTTTAACCGCATGTTGTCTGTTCACAGCAAAATCTTCCACATGCAAGCACCACACCTCAAATCAACTCCAGGCCTTTTATCTGCTTAATTGATAATGACATAATGACAGACCTGCCCACACCTGCCCATGAAATAGCCTTTGAGTCAATTGTTCAATTACTTTTGAGCCCCTGAAATGAAGGGATTGTGTTAAAAAAATGCTTGAGTTGCCTCACATTTTTATGCAATCGTTTTGTTCACCCCACTGAATTAAAGCTGAAAGTCTGCACTTCAACTGCATCTGAGTTGTTTCATTTGAAATTCATTGTGGTAATGTACAGAACCAAAATTAGAAAAAAGTCGTCTCTGTTCAAATATTTATGGACCTAACTGCATATAACTAGGGGGCTTCACCCCCTGCTCGCTTCATTCGCCACCCCCCGTGTTTGGTTTTCCAGATATACACTTTTAAGATTTTTTTTTTTTTCTTTGAATTGTTGCTATTTTATTATTTTCACTTTTATTTCAGAACTTCTTTAAAAACAATATTTGGAATCTTTAGAGTCCCAACATACTGAATAATTTAAATGAGGTCAGTGAGACATGTGTTTAATGACTTTGTACCATAATTCAGGATAGGTTTCTCTGTTTGGAATTTCAGCACAGACAAACCGATCGGCATCATCAGCATGTGAGGTAAACCCCGTTTTTGAAATTCTCTGACTTAAACTTTAAAGCCTTACAATATTTACATACTTCAGACATATCACTTATGTCCATATATTTGATCTCTATCCGCCTTTTCATTATTTCTCCGAGTAATAATTTCTCTTTGTTTGTGCTAATGCGATGTTTACTTTCTTTGTTTTGACACTTTCGTTTTTTTTCTGCTTTCATATTCTGTATCTTGCTCTGCATGTGTTTCACGTCTACATTTTGTTGAGTCTTTTGAATTCCACTGTTTTCATTATCTCTAACCTGCTCTGCATGTATTTGTCCCCCTTGTTTTGTAACCTCTTCATGACGTTTTACTTTGTTTTATACTTTGTCTTTTATTTCTGACCTCGCTTTGTCCTGCTATTTTTTCAATTACACCTGTTCTGTGATGATTATTTTCCCATTTTTCGAGTAATAATTTCCTTTTGTTTGTGCTAATGCGATCTTTACTATCTTTTTTTGATTCTGTAGTGACCTCTGCGTCCGGCTCGAAAAGTAAAAAAAAAAAAAAAAAAAAGACCAGACAGACGTAGTCTCACAAAAGTTTTACTTGAACAATCAAGAAAAAGAATGCCGACTTCGTAACACCAAACACAACCTTTCAGCACCCTCTGCAACCCCTCCTCCTGTCCCGAACCCCCCCCCCCCCCCCCCCCTTACCGCATCAATCAATACCCCGCTGTCGGTCTTCTGTGCTGTACTCCGCCCTCCCTCTAACAGTCACTCAAAAAAAAAAAAAAAAAAGGCTTCAACCTGCTTGGGATGCTACAACACTTTCGAATTTTACTACTTTCATATTCTTTATCTTTCTTTGCATATGTATCGCGCCATCGTTTTTTTTTTGAGCCTTTCAAATTCCACTGTTTTTATAATCTCTAACCTGTTCTTCATGCGTATAGCGCCAACATCTTTTACTCTTTATCTTTTAATTGAGCCTGATTGGACGTGTTTTTTTTCAATTACACGTGTTCCGAGCTGATTATTACTTTCCTTATTTTCTGATTTTGCACCTCGATTATGAAGAAAAAAAATGAAGAAAGCACTTTATAAAGATCATTAATTCAGTTCAATTCAGTTTATTTTTCTATAGTGCTCCTTACTGAGTGCAATAACAAATTCACAGGTAAAATACAACTATAAAATTTACATATTACTAATTACTTAAAGCATTCACATATTGGTACAGATTATTTTAAACGTACAATAAAACAAATAATTTCAGAAGGATTATCATATGGAGCCGAAAACTATGTTAATTGATATATGGCAAGTCGACAACAGAGGAGAGGCTTTAATGCAAAGTCACAGACCTGGAGACCTCAGCCAACTGGCCGCCCACTCCTCCTGGGCATTCTACAGTATAGATCTGGCTGGGCAGACTTATATAACGACAGAATCTTTACATTCTTGGATTCCAAGGTTCCCAATAAAAAGACAGTAAAGAGAGCACCCTGCCTTTATATTAGACTAGGGGGCACTTCCCCCTGCTAGCTTCGCTCGCCAACCCCTGGGCTGGCGCTACATGCTAGCCACTTCACGGCTCTGCCGCTTGCGTATGGAGAAGTGGATGTACAATTTAAACAGCTTATTATTTTCATGGGAATTGTTACATATGCATAATAGAACTAACTATTTTACATTACAGTGAGTAATTAACCGTAGTAAAAAATATTAAAATGTAATAAATTGAATTATGCTTCATGTTGCATTAAGAGTTATTCGTTGAGTAATACGATTTCGATATTTGCCTTTGAAATTAACATGCAAATACTTTTTAAACTTACACTTTTACTGTAAAACTTCAATTTTCATCAATATCGCATTGAATTTTGATTCTGTGTTTGGACTTTCATCATGACAACGCAATGTATAACTGCCCGTGAGTGAATGTCTTTTCTCTCTTTTTTGAATGTTTGGCTCTGAGATTTGTTAATTGTCTTTGCAAAAGCTATTCTAACGAGAAACTGCTAACGGTTTAATTCAAATGGCATATCAAGATCTCCTTTGGTGTCGTAATGTTATCCACGAAATATGTACTACATTACCTTTCTTGTTGCCTGCTAAAATTTTATATGTCAGAATTGTTCGACCAATTTTGAATACAACTAATCTTGCCCTATTGCATAGCCCATCACTCAGACATAAATTAATAATACACAATAACATTACGATGCATCCTTCTTTCAACAGTAATTTGGCCGGTGGATGTCTGGATGGTGTTAACAGTTGTAGATATTCTATGGGATATTGTAAGTTGATGTTTTCATCTTCCGCACCATCACCACCAACTGTTTCAGCATAGTCTATTGATTCACATTTAACCAATTTGCCGTGTAACTGATTGACAATTTTCAAATTAATTCATTTGACTTCATTTCTCGGTGCTAGGATTGCCCATGTACTCATTTCTTCTGTTGATAACACTTCGGGATGAAATGTTTTAATAACATTTGCACATAATTAGTCTTCTTTTATTGGGAACTTAAAGTGAGGAAAATGTAAAAATTTATAAGAGCTGAGAGTGCAGGAACTGTGTCTGACAAAAGCATTCCCACGAATGAGAGGTGAGAGGACCGTGGGCGTGGCTGAATATGGTTGAGAGAAGGGCATGACTTGAAAAAATCTCTTGCCAATAGTCTCGTCTCAAGATTTTCTTTTATAATAGAGAGATATAAGTAGTTGATTAAAATCTGAACAGTTTACCTTGAGCAATGTTACAGAAAACTGAATAAAAAATGGATTTTACATTAGTTCTTTCTGTTCTACTTTTGTGTGACCTTTCCTATCATGCATCAGGAATCATCCTTATGTCAAAGTAGACCCCTTGGCACAAACATAATATGTATTTCTGAAATACATAATTTGGAAACAGTACTTGTGCTCTTCATCTTCATTATCAATGAATTCAAACCAAATACAGTAATTGTCTTTACCATTTGGGAACTTAATTAAGTAACACTACACTGCGGTAATTGTGAACTAACATTACACACAATCTCATTTTTTTATTCAGGTCTGAAAGAAAAGTTTGCTGCAAATGCAGAAATCCAGAAAATTGCAAAAGAACACTTTGTGATGCTTAATCTAATTGTAAGTATGTGCAAAGAACACCTTTCTTTGATTAAATTTTTATTAATGAAAAAAGGACATAAAAATAGTAATAAATGATTTCAACTATATAAAATCAAACAGCGCAGTGTTTTCACTGTGTATTACAAGCACATATTTCAATCTAATTAATGTGAGATTAATAAAAGTCACATTTTAAAATAATTTCTTATATCTGGGGAAAGTGAGCACTTACAGGTTGCATGTTTATAGTGTTCAGTTTCAACCAAATGCTTATTTTTGGACCATAAATCTGTTCATCCATCCATTTTAAAAATCCATTTTACTTACCCAGTTTGAAAGAATGCAGGAAGCTAGAGTCTATATAAGTATCATTTTTTGCAAATCTTCTTGGGTAAAGGCCAGAATCTCTGAAGTAATGAACGTAATGTAAGAGTCGCATGTTCATTTTATGCAAGACATGAGCCAATCTTCGACAAGGTGCTGGTCCACTCATTTACTGAGCCATTTCAGGTTCGCAATGATTCTAACTTACATATGTTTTGGAAGAAATAGAAAAATCCACCCAATAATAGGAGAAGGTGAAAAAAGCTTAAACTATATATCTCCAAGGGGAGAACCATAACAACTCTGGCTGAGGTTTGAGACAAGCTCAAAGGAAATTTGAGATTTATTAGTATAGAATACAAGAAAATTATCAAAATGATCAAAAGGCAAAAATGAATGATCTAAATGGCAATTATCAGCAAACAAGGCCCACTACAGAAATCAGAATCCTTAAAACAGCAGCAGAAGTCACAAAAACTAGTAAATACTGTATAAAGAAGCTATGAATAAAATGAGAACTTCCCTCACCAAACACATTCAATTAACAGAGAGGAACTGCATTACCCATCAGCCTTTATGAGACTGAGGGGAGTCTCTTAACAGTGATTGACAGGTGGTCACACCTCTTGGGGAACCACCTACAAAATCCATGGAATATCAGTAAACAAAACTCAACACAAAGATTCTAAATAATAACTAAATAGAATAAAATTAATAGAAATACATAAGACAAATAATAAGTGAATAGAACAATATTATAATTTTTCTATATATATAAAATCCAACATCTATCTGTCTGTATGTCTGTCTGTATGTCTGTCCACTTTTCACGAGAGAACTACTTAACGGATTTCAACACATAGAATCTAAATAGTAACTAAATAGAATAAAATTAATAGAAATACATAAGACAAATAATAAGTGAATAGAACAATATTATAACCTCTCTATATATAAAATATAGCATCTGTCAGTCTGTATGTCTGCCCGCTTTTCACGAGAGATCTACTTAACGGATTTAGATTGGGTTTTTTTCTACAATTTGCTTGAACATTCCGATTGATTTTGTGACTTCTCTCATTGCACTAAGTATCATAGTTTACTTGCAGGAGGGATTTATTCATGCTAATCTGAGACAAAGGCTGCGGGCCGAGAGGAGGGGGAAGCGTGACGTCAGGAGTGGGGAGCCAGGCAGGGCCATCCTCACTCAAGCACCAGCCTTCATTCGGATCACTCTACCTATGACCACGTTTTGGAGTGGACCTTGCCTCCACTTAGCTAACGATACCCGTTTGTTTATTAATTTTTAAAGCCTGTCCTGTTTCACTACTACACGGGCAGAGCCGCAGGGTACAGCTAGTAAATAATAAACATTGAAAAATAATTAAAAGAAGACAAAAAAACAACTTATGCATAAGCCAGGGGAGGAACCTTGACTTGACCATAACATTAACAATGACATTTAAATTTGGCAACGTGTACGTATTACAATTCAAAATGAGAAAATAAATAAGAATAAATGGCTTTGAACGTGGCATGAGATGAAGCACTCAGGTGTTCTTGGGTGTGTTTGTTACTAACAGGAACCCTGAGGAAGATTTCACACACAACAGCATCTTTGCTTTATCCAGACTAGATCACCACATAAAATGTTTAGCAATAGACTATTGATGAAAGGGGCAACAGAGGCTGCCATGACAGACAGGCTGTATGTAAAGAAGCAAGTAACAGCTGAGTGCAGAGCTGACACAAAGTATATTGGAACACACAACTTCTCATACAAATGTGATGGAAGCTTTCGTGTCAGTGAATTAAATGAAATTGCATTTGTATCTGTCACCTGATAGCAAATGTGGCACCAATTTGCTAACAGTTAGGAGTATTAAGTTAATTAAAGTGGCCACTTGGTGTATTTAGTTTTCATTTTTGCACTTTGTTGCTCCAATTATAGACTGTAATTCAATTTTTAAAGGTTTGTAAGTTTTTGAATTATTAACAAAAAGATATCTAGTAATAATTATAGTAAAATTAGAATCACTACATTGATATGCTCCTTTTTACTGTATGTTTCTTTATTCCAGCATGAGACTACTGATAACAACTTGGCTCCAGATGGATATTATGTGCCACGCATTATTTTCATTGGTAGGTAAATTACTTCCTTTGAAATAATTGCATCCACCAATTTAAAGAAACAAAAATGTTACATGCATATAAATATCAGTTTGGTCAGTTTCTTCAATTAACTAAATAAAAGCAGTGGGTGCATTCTCTTACAGATTATCATGTACATGTAAGCTTTTTTCATACAGAAAAAAAATATCTTTCTATTATAAAAGGAAATCCTGAGACAAGACTTTTTCAGAGAGATAATTTCAAGTCCTGTGAGACAAGACTTTTTGCCAAGAGATTTTAACAAGTCCCCCCTCCTCTCAACCATTTACAACCATGCCCACGGTCCACTCACCTCTCATTCGTGTGAATGCTATTGTTCGACACAGTTCCTGTGCTCTCAATTCTTATAATTTTTTACGTTTTCCTCATTTTAATACAAGATATACAATCTATTCATTTCCTTCAATGTAGTCCTTTCCTGGACAATAATTTTGTACGTTCTAGATGACACGTTAACGACTACATGAAGAAGAAAGGGCAGTGTGTCAAAAAGAGGCCCAAAATCATTGGAGGGAAAAGAATTCAAAATAGAACAATAATAATCTAAGTGCAAATTCAGAAAATAAGGAAAGTAATAATCAGCCCAGACCAAGTAGAACTGAAAACCCATCAGGTCCAAGCGGGGTTGGAAATAAAAGACAAAGAGTAGAAGACAAAGTAGAATGTTGTAAAGAGGTTCAAAAACATTGGCACAATACACATGCAGAGCAGGTTAGAGATTATGAAAGTACTAAAATTCGAAAGTCTCAAAAAACTGATAGTAAAGATCACAGCGCTAACAAATGGAAATTATTACTCGGTGAAAAGAGCGAAAAGAGATCGAATTTATGGACATGAAACATAATTTTCTTTCAATTTAAAGCTACTATAAGTTTAATTTCTAAGAAACCACAATTCAGTCAGGTTTATATTTATGATCATGGAGAAGCGATGCAACATACAAGCTAAAGAGTTAAACGATCGGACGTATTAGAAATTCTACAGCCAATAATGGATACAAATCCATACGTCCAAAAGTATTGCACTTTTCACAAAATTTATCTGCAAAACACAGACAAAGAAGTTTTCTTGGATTTCTATATGAATCCGAAAGATCACGGTCGCAATTATAATAAACCAACATATGAGGAAGTCTCAGCGATAATAGTTTCGAAAGACAGAGATATTAAAGACGGAAGTTTAAAAAGTATTTGCGTGTTAATTTCAAAGCCAAACAGAACAAAAACTTATAACTCAACGAATTACTCTAATGCAACATGAAACATAATTTTATTACAATTTATTACGTTTTACTATTTTAACTATGGTTAAATACTCGCTGTAATGTAAAATAGTTAGTTCTATTATGCATATATAACGGTTCCCATGAAGATAATCTGTTTAAATTGTACATCCACTTACCCAAACACGAGCGGCAGAGACACGAAGTGGCTAGTGTGTAGTGCCCGCACGGGGGTTGGCAACTGAAGTGAACAGGGGGCACAGCCCCCTAGTTGCCTTAAAAAATAAACTGCATCCTAGAAGTAGATTTTAATGTATAACCTACCATGAATTGTTCCTGACTGATCCACTTCTTAATTCTATAATATCACAAGGTAAAGTGCATTGCAAAACTAGTTAAAAGACAAAGTATTACTTGTTGTATATCAGTGTTCCTTAGATATGGAGTTCTTGTAGAAATACCACCTAAAAGGGAGTGAGGGCTATTCCTTTTAAAAATGTATTGTTCCCCAAGCAGTTTCCTGGTAAAGGTGCCTTCAAAGCCATGGAAGGTATACATTCTTGAGGGAGTATTCATTTCCAGAGTGCCAGAGGGTGCCATTTGACAGGGTGAAGATCGGAGAATTACATTCTTATGTCTGATTTGCAATCTGATTAATAGGGTTGTTTACCTACTAGGTAACGCATATGGTTCGATGGCCATTTGGCAAACATCTGCCATGTCCTCTCAGTTTCAAGAAGCAGGCTTTGTTCGATTTATTTCATTAATCATAGTAGTCATCAGTTCTCTAAGCTCAGACTCCAGATTTTCAATGGCCTATGTTTGTGTTTTGCATTTCTATCACATTTTAGATCAGAGTTTTACTAAATAATTTCTGTTTCTTTAACACCTTAGTAATGGGCATGCAATCTAAATGGTTTTTGGTTTTATTGTTGTTGTTAGGTGCCGTCAAGTCAGTTCCAACTCAAAGTGACCCTTTGTACAACAAAAAGAAACATTGTCCAATACTGAGCCATCCTTACCATTTCGTTCATGTTTGAACCCATTGTTCCAGCCACTGTGTCAATCCACCATGTGCAGGACCTTCCTCTCTTCTGCTTTTCTTCTACTTTACCGAATATGATGTCCTTTTCCAGAGATTGCTCCCTCCTGACAATGTGTCCAAAGAATGTGAGGCGTAGTTTTGCCATCCTTGCCTCTAACGAGCATTCTGGTTGCACTTCCTCCAATACAGATGTTTGTTCTTTTGGCTTTTCATGGTATGTTCAACATTCTTTGCCAGCACCATAAATCAAAAGCGTCAATTTTTCATCAATCATCCTTATTCATCATCAAGCTTTCCCACCCATACAAGGCGATTGAAAATATTATTGCTTGTTAACCAGGCACACTTTAGTAATTAAAGATATATCTTTGCGGTTTAACATTTTGGAGAGGTCATTCACAGCAGATTTTCCCAGTGCAGTATATCGTCTGATTTCCTGACTGCTGCTTCCATGGACATTGATTGTGGATCCAAGTAGAATCAAATTGTTCACAACTTCAACCTGTTCTCTGTCTATTGTAATGTTGCATGCTGACCCAGTTGGGAGGAATTTTGTTTTCTTTATGTTTAGATATAATCCATATTGCAGACTGTGGTTTTTGATCTTCATCAGTAGATGCTTCAAGTCCTCTTTGTTTTCAGCATGCAAGGTTATATCATTTGCATATCCCAGGTTGTTGATCAGTCTTCCTCCAACCCTGATGCCACCCATTTCTTTGTATAGTCCAGTTTCTCAGATGATTTGCTCAGCATACAAATTGAATAGGTATGGTAAAAGAATATAACTTTGACATACACCCAACTTTAAACCATTCAGTATTCCCTTGTTCTGTCCAAACCACTACCTCTTGGTTCACATACAGGTTCCACATGAGGATGATTAGATGTTTTGGGATTACCATTCTTCTCAAAGTTATCCATAATTTGCTGTGATCCACACGGTCAAATTCCTTTGCATAGTTGATGAAGCACAGGTAGACATCCTTCCGGTATTTTCTGCTTTCAGCCAAGATCCATCTCATGTTAGTAATGATATCTCTCGTTCCACATCCTTTTCTGAATCCTGCTTGCAACTCTAGTAGCTCTCTGTCAATGTACTGCTCCGGTCACCTTTGAATTATCTTCAGCAGGATTTTGCTTGCATGAGATATCAGTGCTATTGTTCTGTAATTCCCATATTCTATTGGATCACCGTTCTTTGGAATGGGCATAAATATTGATCTTTTCCAATTGGTAGGCCAGGTAGCTGTTTTCCAGATTTCTTGGCATAGATGAATGAGCACTTCCACAGATGTATCCATTTGGTGAAACATTTCAGTTGATATTCCATCAGTTCCTGGAGCCTTGTTTTTTGCCAATGCCTTCAGCGCAGCTTCAACTTCCTCCTTCAGTACCATCTCTCCTAGAATGGATGAACATCATCCAGTATTTTCTGGTACGGTGACTCTGTGTACTCCCTCCATTTTCTTTTAATTCCTTCTGCATCATTTAATATTTTGCCTGCAGAATCCCTCAGTGTTGCAACTCAAGGCTTGAATTTCTTCCTCACCTTTTTCAGCTTGAGAAATGTCCACCGTGTTGTTCCTTTCTGGTTTTCCAACTCCAGGGGCCTCATGTACTGTATAAACAGTGTGTAAGCACGAAAATGTTGCTTATGCCCATTTCCACACTCACATCGCGATGTATAAAAACTAAACTTAGTGTAAAGCCACACACATTCTCACGCCAGGTCAAATCACTGCGTACACACGTTTTCGGCTCAGTTTTGCAAACTAGCGGCACCCAGCGTTAAAACAGTGCCACTGTTCCTGTGTGGTTTCCCTTTATTTTTAGATTCACATCCCTGACATAGCTTTATTAAATACACTGAAATTAACCGCATATTGTTTTTTAGTTTAAGGCATCTGATTGTAATCAACCTGTAACAATATAATGATGCACAGAATGGCCAAACTATTCCAAATGCCATCGCTGCTTTAGTGTTATTACTCTCAGTGCACCACTCAGAGTACTTTAACCCACTGTATCTGAGTGGGGAATCACAGCTCTACAGCAACTGATCAGAAAGCTCTACAGCAGATTGTTTCAAGAGCAGAGAAAATTTTCGGGATTTAGCTTCTAGCACACGCTGCCTCAGCCATGCACACAGTTTCTTTGAACTTCTCCCATACAGCTAACACTTCAGAGCTTTTCCTGTAGGGACCTCGCTGTTCAGAAACAGTTTCATCCCAAGAGCTCTAAACACACTCAATTAATTCATCAGGTGCTCCCAGGTAGAACTGTTTGAACTTATAAGTAAGATAATAAGTAGCTCAATGTAAACTTGCACAACCTGAGCCACTTATGCTTTCATATTGTATATTTTTCATTGTTTTTTATCATATTATTATTATTTTATCATTTTATAGAAAAATAAGTTTATGGAGGATTTGCATATTGAATATCATTTACCATACAATAACAATAAAGGAATTCAATTCAGTTCAACAGAAGAGAGCAGTGTACTTACATATGATTACAACTGTCTTCTAAGTCAATTTAGATCCAAGCGCTATCATCTTGGAGCTCTTGATAATCATTTTTTAGATGAAATGCAGTAAAGTATGTATATTACATTATACAGATACATTTTTAACTTCATTTAAATAATGTATACTGTTAATAATTAAACATGCGTATATGGTGGACAGCAGTAGCGATGAACTGGTGCCCTGTTCAGGGATTGTTCCTGCCTCACACTGTATGCTTGCTGGGATTGGTGCGACCCTGAATGGATAGATGGATGGAATAATTAAACATGTACAACAAAGATATTTCAATGTTCCTTAAATGTCTTGAAGAATCATCATTCTAACCTTGGTGGCTTGACATTTAACAAAAAGAACGTATTGTGTGGATACTTGGAGAAAGAAAAGGAAGGACAGGAATTGGGGGTTAGTATGTTTGAAAGAGACAGTACTGCTGCAATAAATTATTTCATCGCAGGTTGTGCACAGCGCAGCAAGCATTTTGTGGGAGGTAGGAACAATCTCTGGACGGGGCACCAGCTCAACGCTACCATTGTACCACTGTGCCCCCCTTGTGTAATACACGCTTTAATTCCTATTATCATAAGAATGATATCAAGTATACATCTTAGCATTTCATTTGTTCAGAGAGATGTAATATCATGAATATAATGTATGCTGTGTCCTGACAGTGTAAGAGAAAGCCCGTTTAAGAAGCACATAGTGAGTACATAGAAGAACATATAGAATACGAAGCATTTAACGTGCTACTTTTAAGATGAAGCTTATGATGCTCTATTTTAATGATAAAATAAACAACATGGTTAAAGTAGAAATTTCTAGCTTTTTTTCCCACTGTGTTTGTTTTTTTTTCTCTGTACCTTAATAAGTTTCCATATGACACTCTGACAGTGGGCTACACTCACCTTTTCACGGTGACTGATATCTGACCACTTCTTTTTTATTTTGGGCACAGTGCGATTTTTTGAACTTGAACTTTCGATCAGCTTCCTTTTGTTGTTTATACAACTGCTTAAACCAACAAATAGTACGTTTTTCATTGCCTCCACTTGGCATTCGCTGAAACTCTTCTTTTTTCCCTGTGCTTTGGCCATTGTCTTTTCATAGAATGCTGTACTAAAGGGAAATTTATATTGATTTGCATATTCAAAGAGGTGTAATTCTGGGAGAAGTCGGAGTGGGGCGGCAGATGTGCACGAGCGTTACATTTCACGTTGACTGGGATTTATGTAGCAGAAGTGTGTGGAAGTTGCCTTACACATGGTTTTCTGCATCTGAATTTTTTGTGTGTACGCACATTTCAACTTTTGCACATACGCCATGCTTTAGTGTGAATTCTATGCATGGCGTTATGCATCAATTCCTCAGGTCTTTGCATATTTCATTGTAATATCTTGCTTTGTCTTCTCTAGCTGCTCTTTGAAATTTTCTGTTCAGCTCCTCCACTTCCTCAATCCTTCCTTCCTTTTGCTTTGCCTTTTCTACATTCAAGAGCAATTCTGCAGGGTCCCTTCTGACATCCTCTTTGGTGTTCTCTTCCTTTCTTGTCTTCTTAGTCATATTTTCCTTTCTTCATGTATAATATTCCTGATGTCGTTCAGCAGTTTGTCTGGCATTCAATCATTTGTGTTCAATACAACAAATCTATTTTGGAGACGGTCTCTCAATGCAGGTGGTATATGTTCAAGATCATACTTTGGCTGTTGTGGCATTTCTTTCATTTTCTTCAATTTCAGGTTGGACTTGCATATGAGCAGTTGCTGGTCTGTTCCATAGTCGGCTCCCAGTCTTGTTCTCACTTCCAAAATTGAACTTCTCCATCTTCTGCTTACGCAGATGTAATCAATTTGGTTTCTGTGTATCCCATCCGGTGAGATCTATGTGTACAGTCTGCAGCAATGTTGATGGAAAAAAGTGTTTGCAATGAATAAGTTGTTGGTTTTACAAAACTTGGTCACACATCATTCCTATCTCCAAGGCCGTATTTCCTTCTTCCTTGTCTCCCACTTTTGCATTCTGATCACCAATGATAATGAGTGCAATGTCATTCCTCTTTGTTCCCTCGCTCCCAGAGTAGTAGATCGTATGATTGTCCATTGAAAATGATAGAAGGGAGTCCATCAAAGCTCAATGATGCCGAGGATGTCGATATTGATGTGTTCCATTTCATTTTTGACAATTCCCAATTTGCCCACATTCATGCTTGTCACATTCCAAGTCCTGATTATTAATGGGTGTTTGTAGCTGTTTCTTTTCATTTTGAGTTGTGCCACATTAGCAAATGATGCTCCTGAAGTATCAGGTTTTACTTCATTCACGTCACTTTAGTCGACTCTACTTTGACGAGGCAGCTCTTCCCCAGTCAAATGGAGTGCATTCAGACCCGGGGGGGAGGGGGCTCATCTTCCAGCACTATATCAGACAGTATTTTGTTGTTATGCATGGGTTTTCCAGGGCTAGTTTTTCAGAAGTGGATTGTTGCATCCTCCTTCCTAGTCTGTTCTTAGTCTGGAAGCTCCGCTAGAACCTTTCCACCATGGGTGACCAAACTAGTATTACAAATACAGGTGGCATAGCTTTCAGCATCACAGCCACGCACAAACCACCACAGTACGACAAACTGATAGAAGAGTGGTGATTTGTTTTTATGCTAAGCGTAAATTCTAGTGTATACATTATTGTCTTAACTAAGATAACCCCTGAATAGTGTTAGTGTCAACAAAAGTACAGACGTAGCAATTCTGTATTTACTTGATTAGTTTGCACTCAATAATAACTTAAGGCAATACACCGACCCACTGTACTGCATTGACTGACTAAACACATTATTCTTTCTGCTCTTAACACTCCTAACTAATCAGCATTTCTTGTATTAATGTATCCGTCAGTTTTAAGAGGATACTTGTTAGAATTTCTAAATTTGCGTTCCTATTTGTTCAGCAGTTTCCATAGTGTTTTAAATTAAAACAGTAACATCTTCTGTTGGAAGGACAAAGAACATATACTGTAAGTGCTATCACCAGCTCTGGATTTTAAATGCTTGCTTCCATCTTTGTAATTATGTTTGTACAAAGGCTACAGGGGGTGTTATTTTCTGTTTATTGTTGCACTTTGTTTGACTCGGTCTGTTTATGCCTCTGTCTGTTTTAGCCTTCCTGGCATTAATGTAGATTAATGTAATGTAGAGGTAGATTACTTTATACAGCAGTGTAAGCAAAATCATTAAAGATGGACCTGGAGAGAATTCAGAGGACAGAAATGTGGAAAATGGAATTTAATGTATGTAAATGTAAAGTTTTACACATAGGAAGTAAGAATATGAAGACATGCACAACAAATAAAGTATGCTTTATGTGAACGACGTGCCCAGAGCTAGACAGGGTTTAGCTGTGATTAAGATTGCCAATATGAATTAATTACATAGCCAGCAATGCTGAGGATACGCTTAACTTGCTCAGTGTACCTGAGAAACTTCACTTGGAGCTCTGTGGTTAGTTTTGGTCTCTGTATGTCAAGAGGAAGAGACAAACAGACCTAGACACAGTTGAGAAAAGTGATAATAGGCTAATTCCAAGAAATGTTTGGTATTTCTCGTTTTTATTCTTATTAGAAATGTCTGAAATTTCATACAGATGTCGTTTTGTTAGTTCTATCACACTGAATTGCAGGTAGTAAAACTGAAATAACTTAATATTCTTTTTTCTTTTTCTTAGATCCTTCTTTAACAGTTCGGAATGACCTTGTAGGGAAGCATCCAATATATAAATACACTTACACTAATGAAGATATACTACTAAGTAAGTATTGGTTTTAAAGAGATATAATTTATATCAGTGTTGTACAAAAAATGTTGTCAGGTAATACATCACTTTAAGAGGCAGTAAATGAAAGTCATTAGATCATTAGAACATTCTAGATGAGAACAGGCCATTCAGTCCAACAAAGCTCGCCAGTCCTATCCACTTATTTCTTCCAAAAAAACATCAAGTCGAGTTTTGAAAGTCCCCAACGTCTTACTGTCTACCACACAACTTGGTAGCTTATTCCAAGTGTCTATTGTTCTTTGTGTAAAGAAAAACTTCCTAAATTGTGTGTGAAATTTACCTGTTCTTGATGAACTAATTTTAAAATAACAGTCTTGATCCACTGTACTAATTCTCGTCATAATTTTAAACACTTCAATCATGTCACCTCTTAATCTTCTTTTGCTTAAACTGTAAAGGCTCAGCTCTTTTAAATCTTTCCTCATCATTCATCCCCTGTAGCCCTGGAATCAGCCTAGTTGCTCTTCTCTGGACCTTTTCTAGCGCTGCTATGTCCTTTTTGTAGCCTGGAGACCAAAACTGCACACAATACTCAAGATGAGGCCTAACCAGTGCATTATAAAGGTTGAGCGTAACCTCCTAAGAAAGTGAAAACAACATTTTGCTTTCAGGACTGCAGTTGTGCTTTTTGAGTCAATCAATAAATGACAAATGGAATACTGAAGTCCTCTAAGCCCGATGAGCTTGGACACTCACATAGGATGTATCATTTCTATGTCTGCATCTTCCTTTTGATTGTAACAATGCTTTTCTTTTGACTTCCCATAATCCTAATTGTATAAACTTTACTAAGGGGATATTAATCATCTATTCATTTTTGGAACCTTGAGCTCAACCTTCAGTTCATGGACCTTCAGAGCTTAACCTAAGTAGCATACATCTGGCACTGGGCAGCTATCAACCATATTATGCAACATTGCAGTGATGATCCAGGCCACAGGCTGGCACAAGTGAGTCTGGTACATGATGAAAGTCATATTTTCAAGGCTTTTATTTTAGGTTTTTGTTTTTCCAATTCACCATTGAGGGGTCCTGATTAATTTATATCATATTTCTAGTGGTGATTTTGCCTGTGAAAGGTCTAGTTGCTAATTACCAAATTATCTGGGACATGAAGAAGAAAGTCAGGGACACTTGCTTCTGCACGGACTGCTAAAGAGAGCTGGTTAGAGGCACATTGTAAATTTGATGGAATTCATCTGTCACCACCAAGCAGATGCTGGGAACAGAGAGCTGCTGCTGTGGCTACCTTAAGAGACGTAATTCCCTACAAAACAAAACAACAACACAAGGACAGAAAACATATTATGGGTATGTAATCAAAGCAGTACAAAGGAACATCATAAAATACCAAGATTCCTCACTGGAACTTTAACTTGCAGAGTAATCAACAATGGCAATTTTCATGCACAAGTTTTCAAGTTTATGGTTCTCGTAACTTAGGATTCCAAGACAATGATAACAACAACATTTATTTATACAGCACATTTTCATACAAATGGTGTAATTCAAAGTGCTTCACAAGATGAAGAAAGATAAGTGCATATGAAACACAAGTAAGATTATTCTTTTTTACTTAGTATTGACTAAAGTAAAGTCAGATGGCCAGGAGGACAGACAAACCAGAAAAAGAACAGCAGAGAATAGTAGAGATTAGTACAGATTGTAGAACCTTGATTAAAATGATCATTCAATGCACATATAGTTTAACAGGGATACACTAAAATGGAGCTATGAGAAAGCCATGTTAAAATAATGGGGTTTTAGCAGTTTTTTAAAGTGCTCCACTGTATTAGCCTGGCAAATTTCTGTTGATAAACAATTCAAGATTTTAGGTGCATAACAGATGAAGGCCGCCTCACCACTTCTTTTAAGTTTAGCTCTTGGGATTATAAGCAGACGCTCAATCGAGGACCTAAGGTTACGACATGGAGTGCAAGGGGACAGGCTTTCCAGAATATAGGACAGAGCAAGATTATTTAAGGCTTTGTAAACCATTAGCAGTATTTTAAAGTCAATTCTGAATGGCACGGGTAACCGACAAAGATCATAGATGGAAAAGAGCACAACTACAAGTTTATCAGGCTATCTGACATCACTAGTAAGGACTGAATGGATCATTTCAACAATTAGGTAATATTAGTGAATACTTACAGATCAAGAATTAAACATGACATCAGCATAAAGATAACAAAAAACTACATCACCCACAAGAGCACAGAAGATACACCACACTGTTCTCAGTATTTCTGCTGCAATGACTTTCATGGATTGGCTTCAGAGAATATTGATGGGCTTTCTGTGTTTTTACTTGCTAGAATGGATTGGGCTTTGCACTTATGTTCTGTTCACTGAAATAAGTTGATGGGGTACACTACATGAGAACATATGGTCAGCAGCAGTGTGATGGACATTTCATGGTTTTGAGTCCCAACAAAACTCATACATATTCTTGCCCCATTTATTGCACTAGTGCCATTTAATTTATTTTTGCATACCTTATTAGAAGAGGTTTATGTTCATAATTCTCTCAGCACTACAAGTCTGGCAAACTCCCTTTTATTGGAGATGCAATTTCAGGGTCACTGGCTAACCCAGAACACATTAGCCAGAATTTGTTGGCCTAAAGCTGAATCCCTAAGTTTGGGTGACCCACAGACCCCAGCAGAACTACCAACAAGAACTACAACTTCCATGCAGCGTTGCCTGTATCCAAACAGGAGATACCTAAGGCACTGAGGGAATACATCACCCCAGGAGGCAGCCTTCCATTACACTGGCCACCCAATCAGGGAAGGAAATACTAACAATCCTGGCCAGATTCCTATTTATCCACGTCTTCTATCACAATAAGGTAGACCCAAAAATTCCCAGAATTGTTGAAAAACTTTATTATACAACTTAAAGCAATTCCATTGTATTCACTGTCAAAATACACCCTTTGAGACGTTATACCCTTGTCCCAGCACTTCTTCCATTCCTGGAAACATTTCGTGACACAGCGTTTTTTTTTTCCTGGATTTCTAACATGGTAGCAAATTGTATGCCCTTCGGTCTCACATTTAATTTTGGGAACAAAAAAGTCACAATGAGCAAGATCTAGAAAATTTGGGAGGTGTAAAGCAACAACTACATTGTTTTGATCAAAAACTCTTTGACTTGTAAGGCGGTGTGCGCACTTGTGCTGTCATTGTGCAAAATGAAGTTTCAAGTGCAACGCTGCTCCACACTTTTTGTTTTTTTTTTTGCCGTCACAGCAGTTTAGTGTAACTTTTCTGGATAACAGTCTGCTCACCCAGAAACACTTTATTAACAAGTCCGATAATGTTAAAAAATACAATCATTACTCCGTGCATTTACATTCACACACACAATTGAATTAAGGTGGATAACCCACAGTTACATGTGCAAGTAATCTTCTGTAGTTCTACTTTGGCAAAATGATCTAACGTCATTAAACTGCACAAAAAAAAGAGTTAAACGTCATCGGCAGCTGTGAATCAGGAAATAAGCATTAATGCCTGTGATTATTTTATTTTGTTTTATAAATACTAGGGGGCTGTGCCCCCTGCTCACTTCGCTTGCCAGCCCCCATGCAGGCCCTACGCGCTAGTCACTTCCCGGATCTGCTACTTGCGTATAGAATTTAAACAGATTATTTTCATGGGAACTGTTACATATGCATAATAGAACTAACTATTTTACATTACAGCGAGTAATTAACCATAGTAAAAAATATAACTTAATTAAAAGAAAATTATGTTTCATGTCCATAAATTCGATCTCTTTTTGCTCTTTTCACCAAGTAATAATTTCCGTTTGTTAGCGCTGTGATCTTTACTATCAGTTTTTTGAGACTTTCAAATTTTAGTACTTTCATAATCTCTAACCTGCTTTACATGTGTATCGCACCAACGTTTTTTGAATCTCTTTATGACATTCTACTTTGTCTTCTACTCTTTGTCTTTTATTTCCGACCCCTCTTGGACCTGCTAGGTTTTCAATTCCACTTGGTCCGGGCTGATTATTACTTTCCTTATTTTCCAACACTTTTGGGCCTCTTTTCGATGCACTGCCCTTTCTTCTTTTTCGCGTAGTCGTTGACGTATCATCTAATAATAATAATTCATTACATTTATATAGTACTTTACTCAGTACTCAAAGAGCTATCCACACAGGGAGGAACCGGGAAGCGAACCCACAATCTTCCACAGTCTCCTTACTACAAAGCAGCAGCACTACCACTGTGCCACCTGTAAGGATCTAGAACGTATAAAATTATTGTCCAGATAAGAACCACATCGAAGGAAACGAATAGATTGTATGTCTTATATTAAAATGAGGAAAATGTAAAAATTTATAAGAGCTCAGAGCACAAGAACTGTGTCTGACAAAAGCATTCACATGAATGAGAGGTGAGTAGACCGTGGGAGTGGTTGTAAATGGTTGAGAGGAGGGTGGGATTTGTCAAAATCTCTTGGCAAAAAGTCTCATCTCACGGGACTTAAGATTATCTCTCTGAAAAGTCTCGTCTCAGGATTTCCTTTTATAATAGAAAGATGTTTAGTCAAATTGATGAATTTTTTATTGGTGTCTGTTACCAGATTGCATGTAGCACACTCTTTTCTGCTTGGAGTACATGTGCTTCTTGCCTTACACCCAGTGACGCTGAAATAATAATGAATGAGAGAAGTGTTGCATTAGGTCACTTGTTACTTTAAAAAGTAATTGGACTACTTGACGCACATTTCTTTTAAAGTGTCACCCTACTGCTCTTTAGATTGTGTTGCTGAGTTTAGCACTGTACGTTCAGCTCATCAACATACAATTAGTGATTTCGGAATTATTGAGACAGGTTATTTCAGCCAGGAGAAGGAGTAATGCGATCGCCTGAACATTTGCATCTGGAAATGTATTTTGCGGACCCTTCCATACAAGGCTAATGAAAGCATGTGCAAAGCAATAACTGTACATGCACAGGCTGACAGAGTGAGTGCAACGGACATTTTCAGACTACAAAGTCCTAAACAATCCTAATCCTGCCCAGAGGGGGCTGGCCGGTCTCATGGCCTGGAACCCCTACAGATTTTATTTTTTCTCTCCAGCCGTCTGGAGTTTTTTTTTTTTTTGTTTTTTCTGTCCTCCCTGGCCATCGGACCTTACTCTTATTCTATTTAATTAGTATTGTCTTATTCTAATTCTAACTTTGTCTTTTATTTCTCTTTTCTTCATTATGTAAAGCACTTTGAGCTACATTATTTGTATGAAAATGTGCTATATAAATAAATGTTGTTGTTGTTGTTGTAAACAGTAACCCAGTTATGGGTTCACATGGCCACATAATCAGATTATTCACAGAGAAATCTACCTCTGCTAATCAGGTTTCACAGAGGCCGATAACTCAGTTTCTCTAATCGGAATAAGAGTTTACATGGCATTTTAGAAGTCAGGTTGCTGTAATTAATCAGGTTATTGAAGGACATGTAAACGCTCTAATTGTCTTGACGCTCGACACAACTTGACATTCTTTTTCGCCTTATAGGAAAAAAATCACAGAAGCCACCTGCAGTCTTGTTGAATAAATGTCAGAAATACGCACCTCGACCAATTAGCACAAATGCCATCTGGCAGGCAGAATAACAAGAATGTATGATTCCTAGCGGCATAGCCGATCACTCCCATGCAATTGACCAATTATAGAAATGTTTGGGTCCCCCCTTGTATATAAATTATATACACTCATAGTATTTCTAGTAGCCTGTGAAGCAGTGAATGGTAACGTTTGTCTAGCAATGACTATATTTTAAAAAAACAAACAAACAACTGGTGCTCCATCCAAGGTTGATTCCTGCCTGGTGCTCTGTGCAGCCAGGGTAGACTCCTGTCCTCGGTGTCCCTGTATTGGATTAAGAAGATTTGAAACTTGGTATATTTAACAAAAGATCCTGAAGGTGAAACTGAATTTTGCTTTGCTATCAGTATTTATTTTGTTTGATTTAAGTTTGTAGACATGTTCAGTTTGAAAGTTCTAATGTATTTTACGATCTCATTTTTTCTTCTAGTACTGGAAAATATGCAGAATGCAAGAACAATGCTCTACACAGAGCTATAAAAGGCTAACAGCCTAAAGTCCAACCACACAACCTTCTTTTATTTCCTTTGCGCCTAATTTCTACATTCAACACTCTGTGCCTGCACTCAGTGAAGTACGTTATGCGAAAAGAAGTTGTATTGTATATGATCAATAAATAACTATTTAAACTGTTTGTGTGGAAAGGGTTTTCTTTTTGTTATCTTCCATTGTAACAGCAGTAGCTGATTTTGTGTAGAGATGTCACCTGATGGGGAATTCATGTTTTTATATCAGGTAATAATAAATTATATTTGATTCAATCTTTGTGTGTGTGTGTGTGTGTGTGCACATTGTGCCCATTCCCCTGACTGTGTGTGATTACAACTGGTAATAAACTCTTATCATCAGTAGTTCAGATCCACTTGGTGTTTGAAGTTTACTGTATTAAATAACAAATTTACTATTTTTTGGTTCATTACAGCATTAATTATATTACATGAAACTTTACATTGTGTGACAGACGACTGGGGACCTTGACCCACAGGGACGCCTGGAGAGCAAAAGGACCGGGAGAGAGGCAATACCTTCCCTGAGACACGAGAGGGCAGACCCCCTGGTTTGCATCAGGGCCAGGGGACTGGAGCTTGGAAGCTCAATCCTGTTGGGGAGTGTGGCCACCACCAGGGGGCGCTTGGACAATCCCGGAGCCTTGGACTGCAGCACTTCCGCCACACCAGGAGGTGCTGCAGGAAAATCATCAGGGTGCATTTTAAAAGGGGTCTCCTCAGTCCATTCAAGGAGCCGGAATCAGGTGGCAGAGGGCAGAGCTTGCGGGAGACGAGTGGAGGCGGCAAAGGAAAAGAGAAGAAAGGAAAAGAAAGGACTGAGAGTTTGGGCTGTTTGTGGTGCTTTGTGCACTGTGCTGTGTGCAGGAAGAAAAATGAAAGCGTGTGTTTTGGGACATTCTGAGTCTGTCTCTGCGTGTGTTATGAGCGTCTTTCACAATTGTTATGTTGTTTATTTTATCATTTTACGCAAAGGTTTACTTTTAAGGAGCAAATATATGATGTTTGCATATAAAAGCAATGTTTTTATGATTAAGTTTACAAACTGAAAGTAATAGTTATTTGTTAAATGTGGTGCTGATTCTTTTCAATTCAATCATGCAGTTGCTTAAATAAGGGGTCACCTACAAAAATCTCCACCTGGCCTCTGAATTCTGATAAATATGTGAAACACTGTTTCAGTTCAGTATATCTGGACATATTGTACTTAGGCAAAGGATCTCTAAGAATTCTATTAACAGTTGGAGACATCAGATATCTAATGGGACTCTGAAAGTGCAAGCAGAAACAAATGAACATTGTCAGCGTGAACCTCTGAGCCACTATGTCACTGATACTTTAGTTCAATCGGACTCAAAGGTATAATTGGTAAGAAGAAAGATGGCATCCTAACTTGTTTGGCTTAATTAACAGTTATCACTTGGCAAAACCCTGGGCCACAGAAGGAAACAATGATCTTCAACATAAAATAAGCACACATTCTTCTGTAATAAAAAAGGAGAAAAACCTACTGTTCTGAGAGACATATTGTTTTGTCTTGGTAGAGGAATATATTACTCTACTTTCCCCTTTTGTATTATTAATATGTAGCCTTTGTCAGAACGCCTCAAATCTCACAGACTTACCACTGTTTATAAGGTATTATAGTATATAACTTCTTCCCACCTTCCCTTCTACATCTATAACGTCAGACAATTAGGTGTAGTAAAAGACAAGCAGGAGTTTAGTTACAATTTAAACAATGTACTATTGATAATATTGATAAATAATAACAATATGCAAAGTACATTTGAATATTGGCAACCATACAACCTGATTAAACGGTGATGTGTAGTTTCAGGTGGCACACAGACTTGTTAGTTACTTAAAAATGTCTCAAGTTAAGGCATCATTTGTGGTCAGCTTGCCGCATGTCTGTTCAATATGGCTGCCGAGCTGTACTCTCCATTGTGTTGTCCTTTCAGTTCATCAGTTTGGTAAGAGATGCTCCTTCATCAGATGTTAGTAAGAGAGAGAGAGTGAGGTTAAGCAAGCACATTTTATAGATATTTTCTGACCAGCCCCTACAGCCAATAGGGTGTCATCATACTTAAAGGCTTCTGACACAAGCCAATTCCAAACAGCCAAACTTCAGACCAATGGGGAAATAGAACATCTTAACACCTACCCTCCAAATCATATGTTAAGGTAAAGCCTGACAGTTAGGCAGCCTGGCATTGTGTGGGAGTTGAGAGACTTCAGAGAAACATTCGCCAAACTTGTTTCAGGCACTTCCCCCCAACTCTGTTGTAAAATTCAAAGAGACTCGGTCGTAAAGGGGGGTAAAGATGAATGCTTCTCACTAATGTAACACTAAATCACATTGCTTTGCCTAACATACAAATAAAGATATACAAAATATTTATCAAGTTATATGCAAAATCTTACATCACAACACATATTATCTGTGTAAAAAAGGCGGTTGTGATATGACAATGACAATGTGCATCTTCATTAAACAATAGAATAATAAGAATGTGAGCAAAGGTGTTCTTATGGGAAATATGTTAGTGAAGCAGAAGTAAAAACTGCCAAAAACTAATGTGAGTTTAGAAAAATAATATTAACTAAGCTAAGCTATAAGTGATGTAATTAGCTTTGATTTGTACTGTTCGAACTACACGTCATATTTTATTTTTTTCTGAACCTCTCTTAATATCTCCTGCCAAAGCCAATGGGAAAAATGGAAAGAAATGACTTAAGTACACACTGTAAAGTGAACTGTGGTCAGGTTCTTTGGTATAAACCAAAAGGTTTGGAAAGTCTAAGAGCTAAACACTGGCCCATTTGACATCAGGAAACATTACCTGATATAATCTACTAAACTACATGAGAAAAATTATTCGACTCCAGCACTCATTGCTGAACACAAAGCATTACCCTGGATGGATGGATGAAATAATTTAATATGTATCCTCACAGGTGGCGCAGTGGTAGTGCTGCTGCTTTGCAGTAAGGAGACTGTGGAAGATTGTGGGTTCGCTTCCCAGTTCCTCCCTGTGTGGATAGCGCTTTGAGTACTGAGGAAAGCGCTATATAAATGTAATGAATTATTATTATTATTATGTATAACGAAGATTTTTCAATGTTCCTTAGAGAAAAGCCAAGCAAAATGACACCTTTTATTGGCTAACTAAAAAGATTACAATATGCAAGCTTTCGAGGCAACTCAGGCCCCTTCTTCAGGCAAGATTTTGCTTGGCTTTTCTCTACATTCATAATGGCTAACACGGTACAACACCCTAGTACTACAATGTTCCTTAAAAATTTTAAAGAATTGGCATTCTAAGCCTACTGATGGTTTTAAATTCATTGCAGTCGCTTATTGTGTGGCGACTGGTAACGTGGAGAAAGAAACAGAACTATAGGGATTGGGGGTTGGTATGTTGACAGAGACAGTACTGCTGCAATAAATGATAACATTCAGAGTCACACGCGTCCCAGAAAGCATCTTGCGGGAGGCAGGAACAATCCCTGGACGGGGCGCCAGCACATCACTCCCACTGCACCAACCGTGCCCCCACATGTTTAATACATGCTTTAATGCATTTTATCATGAAAATGATATCAAGTATACATCTTAGTTTTCTAAAATGCTCAGAGAGCTGTAATATGACAAATGTAATGTTTTCTTTGTGGCAATCACTGCCTGCGTGCTCCTGATGGTGTAAGAGAAAGCCCATTTGAGAAGCAATTAATGACTGGATTGGGGAACACTTAGAATATGAAGCATTTGACGTGCTTCTTTAGTTATGATGGAATTTGAGAAACTCTAGTAAATTAAACAGATTTTAAAATGAAGTTTATGACATTATACTTTAATGACAAAATAAAACTACAAGATTAAAGTGGAAATTTTGAAATGAAACTAAACATTTTGACTTTAATCTTGACATAGACATTTTTTTTCATTGTGTCCCTAATACACCGTATGACACTCAGACACTCGCCTTTTCTCATCGACTCTGATATCTGACCACTTGTTTTTTAAATCAGGCCCTGTGCAAGTTTCTGAACTTTTGAGTGTCTACGCCACACTGTGACACTTCAGCATTCTCTTTTTGTTGTTGCCTAAGCCACCAAATTGTATGTTTTTCTTTGCCTCCACTTCACTGAGCAGTACCTCCATTTCGCATTTGCTGAAATTCTTCTATTTTACACAAGCTTTTGCCATTGTCTTTTAGCAAAACACTGAATGGAAAGGCCTATTTATATTTATTTACACGTTCAAATATGCAAAATATGTGGAGCAGTCAGGGTGGGGCTGTAGGCGTGTGCACGTGCCTTAAAATTCACATTCACAGGATTTATTAAGGGAAAGTGCGTGGAATTTTGCTTATGCACAGTTTTATGCATCTGAACTTTTTTGTGCATACACACATTTCTAGTTTTGTTCATAAGCCATGCTTTTTATCTATTTTTTTTTTTGTCCGTTATTCTTGTATTAGGAATTTGTTAGTTTTCATGTACCCCTTTGGTTCAGAGCGCAGGGTCAGCCATTGTACAGCGCCCCTGGAGCAATTACTGGTTAAGGATCTAGCTCAAGGGCCCAGAAGAGTAGGATCTCTTTTGGCAGTGACGGGGATTCGAACCGGCAACCTTCTGGATACCAGCACAGAGCCTTAGCCTCAGAGCCACCACTTGTTTCAGTGTGAATTTATACGCAAGATGTTATACATGAGACCCGGTACTCTGACTGTGTCTGGCTTGTCTGACTCCTTTTGTACAAATAAGATGTAGTTCTACAATTAGCTAATTTTTGTATAGATTTGAATAAAATCTGTATCCTCATATGTGATAGTTGTCTATTTAGTGAGTGATATAATCTATTCTTACATTTTGCCTTGTAGTTTGTACTGTTGTATTGTATTCTTAAAGTGGCAATGATAGATTAGCCATCTAGCTCTGTGAAGACGATTACTTGTGTTCTGTTTTGTGTTTTTTTTTTTTTTGTTTTTTTTTGACTCCCATCCCACATGGAAGGGGGTCTCCCTCTGAATTGAGTCAGGGATGCCATTCATCATCCAGTGACTGCTGCACTGTATAGCCCTCACCAAACGCAAACTAATTTATCAGTAAGTACAAAACAAACAAATTCAGATAAATCTCCGCTCACCTGTCAGATGTTACCTTGAAACAGAAGATTGCTGTTATGAGCTAAAATGTTTCTAAGAACGAAACTCACCAACAAATCCCAGAAATGCACACAAAGGGGGGGGGAGAATACCATAAAACCCTGGCTATTTACAAAAGACAACAACAAAGAATCTTTATGAATAAAAGGACTTGTTTTTAATAAAAAAGCTCTTCTAAATGGCAGCACAGTGGTAAGGAGACCAGAGTTTGCATTCCGGGTCCTCTCTGAGTGAAGTTTGCATGTTCTCCCCGTGTCCACATGGGTTTCCTCTGGTTCTGGTTTCCTCCCAAGTCCAAAGGCATGCAATGTAGGCGAACTGGGGTCACTCTGTTTGTGTGTGTGTTTGCCCTACGATGGACTGGCACCCTGTCCAGGGTTTGTTTCTGCCTATGCGCCCTAGCTGGCATAAACATAAATGTTAAACATAAATAAATGTAGATGAGCACAAAGGCACAAAAGGCAATGCCTTCAAAATAGGAAAGCAATATAAGGTTAAGTAAAAAAAAAACACAGAGCAAGGGTTCAAAATATCCAGAATTCACAAAAAAAACTAAATGAACTCAAAAGAACTGATCACTACCAGAAGTACATTCAAAATGAACTATAAGAGACTTTGAGCTCTCCTCACAGCCTCTTGATGGTGATGGGCAGGTGGAGATCACCCTCAAAACACAAGGACATAAAAGATGATTCATGAATACAGATAAACCAAATGGTTAACAACATTACCATAAACAAAGTAATCCAAAAAAGTAATGACAGACATAAAAATGACATGTGAACCTCAGGTAGGGGAGAAGGAACCATGACGGCTGAAATACAACAATTGTATATTGAATTGTATAAACAAATATTCACTACATGGTCTGTAAAATCAATGCACATTTTGCATAAAAATAATCTTAAGTCAGGCGACACGGTGGCGCAGTGGGTAGTGCTGCTGCCTCGCAGTTAGGGGACCCAGTTTCGCTTCCTGTGTCCCCCTTACGTGGAGTTTGCATGTTCTCCCCGTGTCTGTGTGGGTTTCCTCCCACAATCCAAAGACATGCAGGTTAGGTGCATTGGCGATCGGAAACTGTCCCTACTGTGCGTGTGTGTGTGTGCGTGCCCTGCGGTGGGCAGGTGCCCTGCCTGGGTTTGTTTCCTGCCTTACGCCCTGTGTTGGCTGGGATTGGCTCCAGCAGACCCCAGTGACCCTGTAGTTAGGATATAGCGGGTTGGATAATGGATGGATGGTGTGGAGACTGGCCTGGACACAGACAGGTAGACATGCTCATGTCATCCAACACAAGTTTATTTACACAATTATTTACAATGTTCAAGTGCCCACAAACCCCAAAGTCCTGGCCTCTCAATAATGCTTTCTCGCCTTCCTCCCGACTCTTTTGTCTGTCTGAAGGGAGGCGGCCCCTTTTATACACACCTGGATGTACTCCAGGTGCTCCCCGGCAATCCCCAGTGTGGTGGAAGTGTCGGCTGCGTACCCAGAAGCACTCCGGGTGTTCCCTCTTCTCTTCCCCCCAGCACGTCCGGGTGTGGCGGAAGCGCTGGGGTCCAGGGTCCCCAAGGTATCGGGGCACCCCCTGGCGGTGGCCACGGGCCCCTAGAGGGTAGAGCTTCCAAGCCCTGTACCCATGGCCCCCAATACAACCAGGGCGGATGCCCCCTCACGGTCTGGAGGAGGAATGAGCCCTCCTCCTGTCTTCCTGGGCGTCCCGGCCAGGCGTGAGCCCCGTCTGTGCGCCATAATGGATAATCTTAAGTCAGGATGCCAACAAGCGGATTGTATTATTGTATATAAAAGAGTTGCATTTTTCATTTTTACAATATGTACTAAATGCAAAAAAGCTATTTAGAAGTGTAAAGGTTATAAACAACAATGGAGCAGAGATTAGAAGCTTGCATTATCATCAATACATCTACAGGCCTCTAGCTGCTACAACACACAGTTTCTTATTTTCTAAATGCGGCAACTTTTCTTTAGGTCAAAAACAATTACTTTAAAGATACAGCTCTATACAAGGTTAATACTTACAGGTAATGCTCTCTGTTACAAGCTAACAATAGTAAGAATTCTTTCACTGACCTGATGAGATCAAATGCAGGACTGGATGCAGCTGCCACACGACTAAAGATTAGTAAAAGTCTGGCAGGTCTGAACTATTTTCATTGAGTTTAATTTTAAAAGTGCAGTAGCAACATAAAGGAACGCCATCATTACATCCAGAAATATTTCTGTAACCTGCATGTGTATCAAAATCGCATGGAAGCATAGCCTGAACAAGCAGAAGACCCTGCCACAGACAGGACATCTCATTGTACACAAGTCTACAAAATGACAAAAATTTAACAATACAACCTGAGCCACAGTTACTCTTTTCTTATTCAAACATTCCCAAGCCCACAGTAAAATAAATAAATAAATAAAAACTAGAACATTTGAACAATTTTGATGAGAACGAGCTTTTTAGCATAAACAATGTTCATCAATCCCATACACCTAGTTTTTCTAAAATAACATCAAGTTGAGCTTTGAACGTCCTCAAAATCCTACCATCTGCCATACTTAGTAACTTAGTCCATGTGTCTATGGTCTTCTATGTGAAGAAATAATTGCTGCTAGGTAAAGAACTTGTTTTAAAATGTAAAAAAAAAAATTAAACATTTTGATCAGGTCACCTTTAATTCTAAGCTTGTATAAACTGAAAAGGTTCAGCTCCTCCAGTCTCTTCTCAAAGCTCATACCTTTTAGTTTTGCCCAGTCACTCTCCTCCGGACTTTCTCTAGTGCTGCTATGTCTTTTTTTATCATTTTTACCCCAGAATTGTACAGAATACTCCAGTGCCATATAACTTAGCACTTGTCTGGCAGGCCAAGAAAAATACAGGAACGGCATATGCGCAGGATTGTGAGAATGGTTATAGACAACCCACAGATCACCTCCAAAGACCTGGAAGAACAGCTTACTGCAGATGGTGTATCTGTACATCGTTCTACAATTCAGCGCAATTTGCACAAAGAACATCTGTATGGCGGGGTGATGAGAAAGAAGCCCTTTCTGCACTCATGCCACAAACAGAGTCACTGGTTGTACACAAATGCTCATTTAGACAAGCCAGATTCATTTTGGAACAAAGTGCTTTGGACTGATGAGACAAAAATTGAGTTATTTGGTCAGAACAAAAAGCGCATTGCATGGAGGAAGAAGAACACCGCATTCCAAGAAAAACACCTGCTATCTACTGTCAAATTTGGTGGAGGTTCCATCATGCTGTGAGGCTGTGTGGCTAGTTCTGGGACTGGGGCCCTTGTTAAAGTCGAGGGTTGGATGAATTCAACCCAATATCAACAAATTCTTCAGGATAATGTTCAAGCATCAGTCACAAAGTTGAAGTTAGGCAGGGGTTAGATATTCAAACAAGACAATGACCCAAAACACAGTTCAAAATCTTCAAAGGCATTCATGCAGAGGGAGAAGTACAATGTTCTAGAATGGCCATCACAGTCCCCTGACTTGAATATCATCAAAAATCTATGGGATGATTTGAAGCAGGCTGTCCATGCTCGGCAGCCATCAAATTTAACTGAACTGAAGACATTTTGTATGGAAGAATAGTCAAAAATACCTCCATCCAGAATCCAGACACTCATCAAAGGCTACAGGAGGCGTCTAGAGGCTGTTTTATTTGCAAAAGGAAGCTCAACTAAGTATTGATGTAATATCTCTGTTGGGGTGTCCAAACTTATGCACCTAATTTTGTTATGGTGCATATTGCATATTTTCTGTTAATCTAATAAACAATGTCACTGCTGAAATACTGTTTCCATAAGGCATGTCATATTAAAAGGAAGTTGCTACGTTGAAAGCTCAGCCAATGCTACCAAAAATCCAAAGAATTATGAGGGCTTCCCAAACTTTTTCATGACTGTAGCTGTACTTGCCGCCAAAGGGGCTTCCACAAACTACTGAGTTAAGGACCTGAATACTTAATATGAATGACAGATTTCAGTTTTTGATTAATAAATTTGCCATTTCTAAAAACATGTTTTTCCTTTGTCATTATTGGTTTTTAAGTGGTGATAGATGGGCGACTTAGCAAATGTATCCATTTAAAATGAAATCTACAACAAACTAAAGTGTCTAGAATGCAAAGGGTGTGAATACTTTATGAATCCATGGTGTTTGAATGTGACTTTAAAGCTGTTTGACAACATACATTAGACTCAACACCTTTTCATTTTAAAGAGGTAACAGAGGTTTTTTTTCTTCATCAGTTAAAAGCAAAAGCTATCCTACATAGAAAGAGGCACAACTTAAACTGAACAGTAGTTTCATGTATGTAAAAATAAAGTTTGTAATATATCCTTGATCTTAGTCTATGGGATTGGTTATATAAATATTACTATTAACACAAAGCACCAAAAACTTTGCAGTCCTTCTGCCGCCCTCTGCCTCTCTTATGGGCACAGTGCAGTTTACCGGCTGTCAATAATAACGCAGCACGACTTAACACACTTTCCACATCCGTTCCTGGCTCACTGTGTGCCGTGGTGTTTATAAACTGCATTTCTGTTTTAAAAAAAAAAAAAAAAAAAAAAAAAAAAAAAAAAACCCAACACAAATATGAGAAATCAAAATACTAAAGTAAACCAAAAGCTTTCCGGCTGCTCCTGGCCTACCTGAATGCAAAAACATCTGTCTGGTGGTTTGGAACAGTTTTGTTTTACTGCGTGTTTATCCAATTCTGCACTTCTAAGAGTGGCAGCTGGTGAAAAAAAATTTGGACGGGAGAAGTTTTTGGTGGAGCAAACTGAAGCAGCACTTCATAGCTGAGGAGAAAAGAAAAGAAGAAAAAACACACACACTCAAACCGTAATGTTGTCTACACACAAAGTGCTTTGATTAGTTAGAACAGCACTGTATTAATGTAAAGAATTATTATTAGAAGTAGTAGCATAGCCAGAGAAGTGTTAGTGGGTAGGTAAAAATGAAACTAGGTGAATGAATAAAATTTCAACCAGATATGACGGTTTATAGAGCTTGACCATCAGCAGCCCAACAAGGGTTATCCTCTAATAAAACCCTGCTCAAGACATTGGAAGATACACACACACACATAAACTGAAAGACCCAGATATTAAATACAAAAATATTTCCTTCTTGGCTATTATGAGAAGAAAATTAAAAGTATGGCATTACATAAAAACAAAAACACATTGCATGATAACATCCAAACTATAGACACCAATAATAACTTACAGTGAACAATGCTGTTAAGTGAATTGATTTTCTCTCTCGAGCTCTCGCTCAGTTCAACCTTCTTAACCTGCATGACCTTAAACAGCAGGCCTATTACTAAAGAACACTAAGGCAATAAAACACACAATGTAGAAAAAGAAGCGTCTCTTTGCGGGTTTTGTAATTATACAGGACGACATTTAGTACTACAGTACACTATGAATTATGTAAATAGGCATTGTTACTTTATTAGACCAGCTATAAATATAATGTCAGTATCATAATATACTGGAAATAATCCTCAGAGGATTTCAGAAATTCCATTTATTGTCAAAATTGACAAACAAAACCCAATATTTTAGATGTCTGTAACACTGGCCAAGGCCACTATTATTTTTGCTTTTTAACATCCAACCAGTTGCAAAGGCATACAAGTTTGATCACATTTTCAGATACCAGAGTAGATCATTTTGCACAATATGAAAAATAAAGGCAGCTGCACAGCACAGCATGGAACATGAGCATCAATGACCGATTTTGAAATGCTTGCAAGAATAACAAACTACCCAAGTCTACTTTTGTTATATGCAAATAATTTGTATTTATTACTATTTAGTTTCTATTTAATGAATTGCTTGCGATTATTCATTGGGTATACCTTGATGAATACCTGCAGGAGCTGTAGAATGTCTTGTAAAAGGCGGCCGTTGGTTAGAGAGGCAACTGTTGTTACAATACAGTATTCTCATCTTTTTAATGCATGGTTTTGAGAAGTGATCTCCAACATAAACTAACCCCAAAAGCAGCCTTACAAACTCCAGACTTAAAAAATCTCAAGAACTGATCTCCTTGCAAAAAAATACCCCCCTGAAGCCCTGCCTTATCAGTATTTGTAGTTACTTTACCAGTCTGTGTGTAAGCGCCTCCTTGATCACTGGCCTTCTGCTGAATTCCTAAATCGGGTCAGTCCGGTCCAAGCTCTTTTATCTTTTTTCTTCAAGTGAACTATTTATGAAAGGTATTTCATTAAAGAAATAACCAAATTTTCTTTAATTACTGAAGTTGCCATCTTCTTAATCACACTTGCTCATCTGTAATTACGTAACAAACTGAACCATTGATGTCAACATGACAATTGCATCAACAACTGTCCAATCCCATCTGATTTAAGTAAACACAATACTAACTTGCTACCAAAAGTTGTGGGAGTGCACAGGGTGAAGAAACCTGAAAGCAAACAATTAAACAGCAGCCTCGGGTCACCTGCTTGCCAAAAGATCGATAACTTCCATATACTCATTTGGCTGGCATCTATGCCAGAACTATAAATTTCACATTTTTTTTTTAAACTTATTTACACAGAAATTAAACAAATACAACTTGGAACAAATTTTAAATCGATGTTAAAGTGCACTGACATCAGACATGTTGTGCAGATAAATTTCATGATTCATATTTCCTACCTGTGTCGAGTTTTGATTATATTTAGGGAGCAATGCCACATTACAAACCACCACTGCGTCTTCCTGACCCAAGACAGATGTTCTCCATGATTGTTAGACTTCCTAGAGCCACCATCTTGAGAGTTGTTCTGTAATGTAGGCTCCAATTCAGCAAATACTTCATGCAAGAATCCTGTGATCTCCATTCCATTGTGGGTTTTAATGAATGCAGGATATTTGGTAAGGGGTGCTTTTCAGCATGAGCGTCCAGGACCCTAAGCCCCATCACACCATCTTTATGGGATGGTGTAATTTCTGCGCTACCCATGTACATCTAATTTCCTTAGAGGCAGGGTGAGCATTTTATAAGTTGGCATTTTATAAATCTCAAGTTTTGCATAAGAAATGGCATGAGGTCTTTGGATAAGCCATTCCAAAAAGTCAAAAACTTGATTTTCACATAAACACAAGCATTTATGTTGCTGAAGTGAAAGTGATGACCTGACAGTCACCTGCAGCATCAAGTCTGACACAAAGCAGAAAGAAAGAAAGAAAGGAAGGAAAAAAAAAAAAAAAGAAAAAAAACTGATTCAGGGAGTAAAATCATCCTGAACCTACATCAATCAAGTTTTCATTTAATGAATGACACAAAGTAAGAAAAACAATTTAGATAAATTATGGTGAAACTTGAAACAGCAATAGATCCAAAGAATTCCATACTCCTAACAAAAAGAACGACATCTGCATAAAACCAGAAATTTATTTAGTTGTTAGCCGATTATATTACAAGGTGCCTACTTGGAAATGTTCACGGTGTACAATATTACTGTGTGTTCTGCTAAGCTGCTAGGTTCATGTTGTTAGCTGCAGTATTGAAGCTGTATTGAAATGTACTTTAACATTTAAAAAAATTATAAAGCATAGGGCATTTTTAATTCAAGTAAAAGGGCAACAGACAGCCGACAGCCATTTCAATCCATTTTAACACTAGAATTACCAGAGCCTACGAAAAAACTCGTAGATCCGTCCCACCTTAAATCGCGTCTTATATCCGTTTGCACCTCCCCGCCAGAGTCTTTTGTCATCTAAATGTGCTGATAAACACAAGCTACTAGCAGCCAGCTATTCCATCCCCCCCACCGACTTAGAACGAACTTCTCCTAGCTCATGCCTTGCCTTGATTTGATTATCTGGGATTGAAGTGGAGTTTTAGAGTGGAAATAATATAGCGTTATTTGGAATACACGCATTTCATGTGTGTTGCGTTTCTATAGTAGTCTGTGCAAACACATTTTTAAAATGGAAACGTTTTTCATATTCTAATAGTAAATGACAAAATGTAGGCATAAACTATATAACGTATGAAGCCTGAATTCCATATATCAAAGAAACACTTTCACAAAAGGTACAAATAAGAGAACACGGGTGCTTTTATTCAAAAATGTAACTGCACAAAAAAAAAAAAAAAGCTGCGTTAGCAGGCCACATTGACACTCTTACTACAACCACCGCGGTGGCGTAATGGTATCAGCTCTTAACTGGGAATCAGAGGGTGGAGAGTTCGATCCCACATGGCTCCACTTTGAGAAGTGAACTGCTCTTATTCTTACAATTTTAGAACAACAACAAATTTGATTTCAGTCTGTAACAGCCGGTGTAACTTATGATACTGGTAAAGGTTAGCTTTAACCTTTAATAGCTGGCTGCTAGTAGCTTGTGTTTATCAGCACATTTAGATGACAAAAGACTCTGGCGGAGAGGTGCAAATGGATTTAAGACGCGATTTAAGGTGGGACGGATCTACGAGTTTTTTCGTAGGCTCTGGTAATTCTAGTGTTAAACATGATACGAAAACTTCATTTGTTAATAGAGCAGACCTTACAAAGCAGCATCAACCACATTTACTAAAGCTGGTCTTTCTTGATTCAAAGAATCCCCAGCATGAGCCAACCCCTGAGTAACCTCAAAAGAAATTGGGGGGTGGGGGAGAGAATGGAAGAGGGTTTTTGAACTGCAAAAAAAAAAAAAAATTTTCCACAAATAGAGAAAAAAAAAGACAACTGCATATGCATCTAGTAAGTGTCAAATACAAAAGTGGAGGTGGAATCTGTACAAAAACAATTTGCATGAAGTGAGATTGTGACTTGTGTCAATACTGCTGTTGCTCAATTGTTTTGCAAGTTGAATTTTCCCAATTTAGTGCTACAACTTGTATATATTTTGAAACAAGACAAAATGACTTTTTACAAAAACATGCCATCCATTACAAGTAGGTATAATTGCTTACAAAACTGAAAAATGACTCACAAATGTCTTACATTTTTATTAAAATTAGGGGTGTTTTATAAAGCTACACAATTTAGGCTTCATAGACTCACTGGCAATTTCAAATCAAAGCTGTTACAATTAGCACAAACTGGTTCATCCAGTTGTTTGCAGCCATGGACCTGGAGAGTCAGTCTGCTAAATAACTAAAAAGAGTATTGGACGATTTCTTCAACATAAACTCTTAAGTGGAATTATCCTGCCTTTTCAACCCTTCATAGATGACTGGTAAATTTGTGTCAGCCACATGGTGCTGTAGGAAGGTTTTACTTTCTTTGCATAAACACGAGAAAGGCACAGAAAATCCCAATTAATGGTCAATTAGAAACAAACAAAAAAAAAAAAAGCTAAACAGATAAGAATATATTGTTCATCTGTCTCCTCTGTAGCAGCTACCTTTTATCGGCCAGCAGAACATAACTGTGCAACTACAATGGGGCATATTTACCTTTTATTTAACCAACATTGCTCTCCAGAACCACGGTTGCACACAAAGTTAGGAGATATATAATCTATATATATATATTATATAACTCACACACAACTCCCTCCATTTCTGCTCAGTAAAAGTGGGGGAAAAAAAAAAAAAAAAAAAAGACTAAAAAGAACTTGCTAATATAGGCTGATAGATGCTTGAGTTTCATATAATCAAAAGTTTAAAAAAAATGTCAAGGGGGTTCAGATGGCAAAAAAGCAGTTTGTGTTTATTTATTTATATTATATATATATATATATATATATATATATATATATATATATATATATATATATATATATAAATAAATAAAATCCATAGGTCTTTAAAATGTGTAACTAGGCTAGGTCACCTTAGCCTCTCTTCATTCTAGACATACTATAGATTTGACTGCACAATAAAATTTGCCAAGATGCACCTTTTAGCTTATTTTTCTTTCCCCATTTAGATTTAGAGGCAAAAAAAAAAATCAGTCTCATTTGCACCTGGAAAACCACATACATTCTTATTCTATACAGAAGGAACTTGAAATCTGCAGCATTTTACAGATTGTTTATGCAATTAATATGCATGACCTTACCTTTGCTAAACTTAGACACTTCCACACCAGGTGTGTCAAAGTTAGAAAAAATACTGAATTTACAAAGGGACTGGGCAGGAAAACTAATTTAGTAGAAACTGGATATTGTTTTCCAAGACTTTCCAAATCAAAAGAATGCTATTTTAGTTTACAACAATGGATTCACAAGATGCTATGTGAAGTGTAAACTTTATTACATAGAAAAAGGAGTTAAAATGATCCTGTTAAAGCCCTTAAATTACAGCTAAACATTACTTAACAGGAGGTAGAATAGGAAAAAAAAGGAAAAAACAAGCACTTCTGTAACAAAACATTCTACAACTCCTGGTGCTAAGTCTTGGCATGTTTCAGTCACCGTCTTCAGTGTCAGATTCTGATTCTGCGAGGGAGTTAAGGAAAAGAAAAAAAAAATAAAATTTAGAAAACAAAACTTAGTCACATCAACATTTCCCAAACAAGGTTTGATTTATATAAAAAAAACCACTAATCTTAAAATCATTAATGACAGAAGCATTTCATCAAGAATGCTTTGTTCACTCCGGGTTCAAGGTAGATCTATTTTTTGTTTAAACTTAAAATGTCAGCATAGTTCAGGTAATTTTGGGAACAGATCATAAGACTTAAGTAATCAGAAGGATTACAAAACCAAAACAGTGTCAGGAATACATTCTTAATCACAAACAAAAAAGCCCTTGTAGGAGAAGGGAAATTTAAAAAATGCACCATTGTGGAAACCTGTAATGCAACATTCTCAAACATGATCAAATCAGGGTCACAGTTGGACTCATTTTTCAAAGGCAAATAGGTCACGTGTTCAAATTCTGACCAAGTAAGCCCTACCCAGAAAGATTGCTATGGTGCCTGGCATGAAGAAATGGTGAGATCACAGATCTGCTTTTCACTGATTAACATTTTTATAAAAGTTAAATATTTACACTGCACAATAAGGCAGGTTGTCCCTGTAGGTTAAAAAACTATGTAGATTTAATATATTGTATGGCTGAAGTACAATACGCAGTATATACAACTGGCATGCCAATTAATCCAAAATTTGGACTGATCAATGTTTAATGAATAATCTTACCTTCTTCTGCATTTTTAAGCCATTCCACAAATTTTTTCATTTGCTCAAGGAATACACTTTTTCCTTTAGCAATATGAGCTTCTGTGTACCATTTAAGAATTGCTTCTTCGCTCAGAACATCAGCTGCAAACAAATATATACACACCATTGATTATACTCAAGCAATAAATGTCATCCTAATACATTTAGCTGGAGTTTGGATTATATTTTTATAACTTTAAAAGGTTGACAGACTTTTAGGTCTCAAAACAAATGATTCCAATTTTTCACAATAGCTGTCTTTAGATAATCTCATAAAATTAACCATAGCTTCCCATTCTAGATAGAATTGTGCAACTCTAAAATAAATTGTTACACAGTTCTACTTAATGAAAAATACATTTGTTACAACTTCATCATTAACAAGTTGAAAGAGGCCAAAACAGTATTGTATAAAAAAAAAAAAAAAATTAAGCCAATGTTTGAGCTACCACATAGAGGTTATGCATTTCTGTTCCCCTTTAGACACATTGCTATGAACTTCAAAGGATTTTATGCAAAGTACAGTTAAGACTATGCTTTAGTGCAGTAAAGGTTTCATTTGCATTAAGCAAATTTCTTCCTTCTCTGTTTAAAGATGTGTGCTATGAAAGAATGGAATGGTGTTTGTGAAATTAAAATACGACAATGCACTAAAAATTGTGTTTGTTCTGCACACTCATTCTTAACCCAATTTCATTTTGAGTCCATTATTATTGCTAGTATAAATGTTTTATACCAATACTAGGGAGCTTCGCTGCCAACCCCCGGATATGAGTAACCAGATGTACATTTTAAAGCGATTGATATTTTTAAACTGTTACATATCCATAACAGAACTTACTATTTTACATTAATCCTGTTTCTGCCACATGTAATTTTGAGGAATTTGTGCATACTTATATGCTTTTGTATAAACGTCTGATTTATCAAGTTCTTCTTTAAAATGAATCATATTCTAACCTGGTAAATGAATTGGTAGTAATTCAACAGAATGACTTCAATCGTGCATTGGCAATTACATTAAATGCCACCCGCTTTCCAATGCACTGACGTACCGAGTACATAAATATGCTTAAACTTCATCCTGAGACTTTTCTTTGGATAAAGTTACGCATACTCTATAGTGTCCTTTATGAATGTACTCGTAGATGTACTTAATACTCGTAACCGAAGCACAATACTCTACATTAATATGACAATCGAATCGTTTGTGCAAATACGGGCTATATGGTACAATCATTGAATTATCGATCATCACAATATTTCCTTCTTTCTTTCCGTGATAAGTGTATTCGTGACGAATATTTCTGCGTCGATAATCAGGAAAGCCAGCCTTAGTCATATCTGCTGAATTTACAAAAGCTTAAGGAAATTTCTTTAAACACATTTTCTTTTGAGTCCCAAAATACTGAACCTTTTAAATGAGGTCTGTGAGATGTGTTTTATGCGTTAGTACCATAATTAAGCACAGGTTTGTCTGTTTGAAATTTCAGCACAGACAAACCAATCAATATCAGCAGTTTATTGGTTACTTTATAAAATAAATGAAAGTGAGGCAAACCCCCGTTTTTGAATTTCGATTGTGTAAATGTATGCTCCGATTTGTCCGAACATCGATTAATAGAGTTTTTAATAAAACTAAGACTTTCTGATAAAACAATCTACTATTGAGAGTCGGAATATCCAGAAACGAAGTAGCCAGTGGCATTGTTCTCATGAATCGACAAATTTCTTGCCACTGGATTGCAAGTCATTGTAATAAATAAATCTGGCCGACCAATAGTTCAGGATATTGCCATTGCATCATGATACAACTGTTGCAATGCTCTTGGACTACCTTGATATGATGAAGGTAATATTACTGCTTTATCTACTTTGATAGTGACAGAACGGAACATATGCAAGGTCTCATTTTTCACATTCAAAATTCAAATATGAATAATTCTAAGTTTTGCTAGATTAGATTTAATAAAGAGACCATTAAGTTTGACTTTTACATACGCGGTAATGTTGCGATAGACGTTGAAATGAGAGAAGTGGGTTAAATACATTGGGACGTATAACTATTTTTGACCCGAAATACTGTGTGGGTGTTATTCATTTTTCAGATTTCGTGTTTCACATATTATACGACCATCCTGTTTCGCCATAAGGAAAACACAAAGGAAAGAGTAAAGGATCCAACTGAGGCGAATAATTGGACAACGAATCGTGCTGTGCTTTTAGATAAACATGAAAATCAACTGTCTTTGATATCTCCGTCTTTTGAAACTATTATTGCTGACAATGTCACTTGTTTATTATAAATGCGCCCAGGCTTTCTGATTCATGTAGAAATCCAAGAAAACTTTTGTCCGTGTTTTAGAATGTATGTATTACAATACTGTCCATAAAAGCTTATTTAAAAGGATGAAACAGAGGACTTTTCCTAAATGACTTTAAATGTGGAAAATGTTTATTTATAAGAGCTGAGAGCACAGGAAGTGTGTCTGACAAAAGCGTTCACAGGAATGGAGTTGATTGGACCGTGAGAATGGTTGAATATGGTTGTAAGGAGTGCAGGACTTGAAATAATCTCCTAGTAACAGTCTCGTCTCACGGGAGTTGAAATTATCTCTTAGAGAAAATCTCATCCCAGGATTTTCTTTTATAATAGAGAGATATAGTTCTGTTCGCTGTATTCACCTTAACTAAGGCTAGTCCGTATTCAAAAAAAGATGCTTAAAATATGAGGAGACACTTTTGTGGACTCATTTTGCTAATCTAAAGCCTTTAAACCTTTTAGATTTAACATCATAGCGTCTGACAGAGGGCTTTGTAGATGTTGGGTCAACTTCTGGGAAAACCTTCACACAATTTTAAATGTATTGTTACTATTTTTGCAAGTTGTGGATGCCAGGATAATTCTGGCCAACCTATCACTATTAATCCCTAAACTGCCAACTTTGCACCATACACGGAGGCCCTGTTGCAGTTGTTAAAACAGAGCTTTGGGGTCATGCCAAATATACAGTGCCATAAAAATCTTACAAGAGCAGATCTTTGTTGAACACAAAAGTCCAAAGATTAAAACGGTAAGTACAGGAATACTTTATTGCCTTTCAAGATTTGAGCCAGGAAGAACAAAACATTAAGGAATTTTAATTCAACAAGTCCCGAGATTTATTTTAAGCCAATGCAGAATGTTTTGCCCAATTTTTCAGAATGCGTAGAATTCACAAAAGTAACAATTTTAACATTGAACTTAATTTTAGCTAGACATGTAAAAGAAACCATAAAAACACCACGTAACAAAATAAACTCAAATACACACATTTAAAAAACCAAAAAAAAAAAAAACACTATGCAACAACCTTAAAGACCATTGAGTTAATGTTAAATGTTCATGTTAATTAAAAACACTACCTTTGTAAAGAAGCACCACAATTTTCTGAAAGGCTTTCATGAAATGAATGTTATCATAGCAGTACTCCTGAATTTTCAGCAGCAGAGTCAACTCTGAGAGGCCTTGAGAAGAGAAGGCTTTAAGAAGTGGACTATATTGCTGTATGGGATAGTCAGAAAAAGTCATTATTATTATGAAATCCATTTCATAAAAATTACAATGCAATGGGATGCACAAACAAAATGCTACAAAAATATTACAAGAAAAACGTTTCACTTTTTAAGGGACACCTATCTATCCTGTTAACAGCAACTAGTAACATACCAAATGTAGTAGAAGGATGACTTCCCAGAAAACGTCACATGTTCATTTTCATGAAATTTAGGAGAGTACAATTTTGTGGTTAATTTATAAATATTTTAACTCAGTTACTTAACTTTGATTATTACCATTATGCAGTGCTAATTTGGGTAATTTAAAAAGAAATTAACATTAAACAGCAATTAGTAAACAGACAAAAATGCAATCAAAAATTGAGTAACAGCAGAATGCAGATGTATATTCAAATGATGTTCACTCATAGCAAGCAAGAAAGGTTCTTTTCTCTTGTTATGAGCACACAGCATGCAAGTCTATGCCTATTGTTTCAATTGGCATCATGGGGGTGATCTTAAGATTAAAACAAAGAAATAAAGCTGCAGTGTAATTCAGATAAAAAAAGAAAAAAAAAAGAATGCTATAAACCCAAGACTGTGTTGTACAGTCATACTTTATGAACAGTGTGTTATGTTATTACCTGAAAGCTATTATTCAATTTAAATGATTGCAACAAATGAAAGGTTTACCATAAAAAGGTTGACAGCCCTAACTGGAAGTATATAAACTATATGGCCCAACATTTTTGGACATATGTTCATCACACCTACCAAAACTCATGGGTATGAATATAAAGATTACTTCAATTTGCAGTTTAACTGCCTCCACTCTTCTGGAAGGTCTTTCCACAAGAAATTGGGAGTCTGAAGGAAGGTGTGCCCATTCCACAAAAAAAAACATTTTTGACATCAGGTACTGATTTGAGGAGTACACCTGGTTCACAATCTGAATTCCAATTTGTCTAGTGTTATACAGTAATCCCTCCATCGCGGGGGTTGCGTTCCAGAACCCCTCGCGAAAGGTGAAAATCCACGAAGTAGAAACCATATGTTTATATGGTTATTTTTATATTGTCATGCTTGGGTCACAGATTTGCACAGAAACACAGGACTTTGTAGAGAGACAGGAACTTTATTCAAACACTGCAAACAAACTTTCGTCTCTTTTTCAAAAGTTTAAACTGTGCTCCATGACAAGACAGAGACGACAGTTCCGTCTCACAATTAAAAGAATGCAAACATATCTTCCTCTTCAAAGGAGTGCGAGTCAGGAGCAGAGAATGTCAAAGAGAGAGAAAAGCAAACAAATCAAAAGGGCTGTTTGGCTTTTAAGTATGCGAAGCACCACGGCACAAAGCTGTTGAAGGCGGCAGCTCACACCCCCTCCGTCAGGAGCAGTGAAAGAGAGACAAGAGAAAAACAATCAAAAATCAATACGTGCCCTTCGAGCTTTTAAGTATGCGAAACACCGTGCAGCATGTCGCTTCAAGAAGCAGCTGCACAGAAGGGAGCAACGTGAAGATAATCTTTCAGCATTTTTAGACGAGCATCCGTATCGTCTAGGTGTGCGAGCCCCCCTGCTCAATCCCCCTATGTCAGGATCAGAAAATGTGAGAGAGAGAGAGAGAGAAAAGTTGGGTAGCTTCTCAGCTTTCTGCCAATTTCGTCCCTTATATGAAATCAACTGGGCAAACCAACTGAGGAAGCATGTACCAGAAATTAAAAGACCCATTGTCCGCAGAAATCCGAGAACCAGCAAAAAATCCGCGATATACATTTAAATATGCTTACATATAAAATCCATGATAGAGTGAAGCCGCGAAAGGCGAAGCGCGATATAGCGAGGGATTACTGTAAAACACTGAGGGGTCAGGGTCTATGCAGACCACTAGTGTTATTCCACACCAAACTTTAATGATGCTATTATGAACTTGGCTTAGTACACCGTCATGCTGGAATAGAAAAAGTCCTTCCCCGAACCACTGTCACAAGGTTGCAAGAACGATTGTGTAACATGTGTCTGCATACTGTACCATTAACAATACCTTTCACTGGAATATAGACGCCTAGCCCAAACCATTATCCCTGCTATACACTTTAGCACTTTGATGCTGTGGTCTTTGAAACTGTACAAGTTAACCACTTTGTGGCCAAGCTGTTTTGCTCCTAGATACTTTCACTTTACAATAATAGCATTTAAAACATTTGATTGGGAAAGATCTAGTAAAGTGGAAATTTCATGCATTGACTTATGGCAAATTTGGCATCGTATGATAGTGCCACATTTCAGGTCACTGAGCTCTTCAGTACGAGCCACTCTATAGACAATGTTTGTCAATAGAGATTGCACAGGTAAGTGCTTGATTTCATGCACCTATTAAAAGATGCAGCATGAAACACCTGAACTCAATTAGATCCTCATTGTTGCATACACTGCAAGAACATAGTGAAATTCCTGTGCCACAGTTGTGTTATGTCAGGGAAGCATATACAGTCAAGATGATGTATAAACAAACAGCAACACCAGAAATGGCCTAATGTAGTTTAAGACCAAGCTGTTAGATATTGTGTCAAGACAGGAAAACAAAAAGACACAGATGGCAATACATGCAACATACAGTAGAGTTAAGAAACCAGCAGGCGAGTCTATTACAGGGCAGTGAAGATCAGGTAACTGAGAATTTGGTGACCTTATGGTTTTGAAAAAGATGCTGTCCCCAAAGCAGTTTGGGCATGTGGTGAGGCTCCAGTAGAGTTTACCAGAGGGCAGAAGTGAAAAACAGGAGTTTGGATGGCTGGCATCAGATGATGGATTCAGAACGCCATAAACATCAGGTGGAGTAGAGATAATGAAGCTGATGAAAGTCAACTACAATGATTTTTGAAGCAGTATGCAGAGTCCTTTGCAGTAGTTTGTGATCCTGTACAGTCAGTTAAACCACACTGAAACACATCCAATCCAGTCAGTGGAGTAATAGACTTTCCAGTATTTTTGATTCCCCAGGAAAAACCTTTGCCGAGCTATTTTGTTGATGCAGGTGGTTTTGACAGACCACAGAAGACAATCAAGTGATCCGGACACCCAGGAACCTGAAGAGACTGTCTGGATGGAGCAGCCATTGATATGGATTGTAGAGTTATTACCTTTGTTCTTCCTTAAGCCAACAACAACCTGCTTTGTCAACGTTCTGAGAGATGTCTGCATACTTTTGGCCATATAGTATAGTGCATATGTTGTCACTGGGCTACTCATTACTGCTTGCACAGTCCCAATACTACTGGAGATTAGTTATGAAGGTTGTATGTCTAGATTTCCATAATCCCTTGATAATCAAAACATTCATGATGTTCATTTTGAGGGTCTACACAATAATGAATTGCTTAAAAGAGAATCTTAAGAAAATATGAATATCAACTTGGTGACTACATAATTATAAAAATGCCCAACAGATATATTTTAAGTGTGTGTGGTATTAAATGGGTGTTTTAAGGGGTCCACTTAAAATTAAAAGGTCACTGCTCACTGGCTAAATTACAGCTATATAAAAGTTGTAACAAATTCAGTTTAAAAAAAAAAAAAATCCAAACTTCTCCATGGGCAATTTCTACAGAATGAATTTCAAAAAGCACTAGTGAGAAATGGTTGATTTGTCATACAAGTGTGTAGCAGGAAATGTTGAATGCATACTTATAACATGGGAGTTAACGATGGCTAAAACTGCACTGTTTTAACTGCAGTACATCACTAAGTATACCTCATTTTGCACTAGTCTTTAAAAAACAAAGCAGCACATTTTTCACAATTCATTATTTACCAACAGCAGATGCTTAATCAAATTACAAACAAATCCTTCAAAATTACACTTAGAATTTTTTTTTTTTTTTTTTTAAATTGCTCAGATTTTTACATGTACAAAAGAAATGCTACAGTACTGTTCTGTAACCTGACTGCAAAATTAATGGATCTTTAACTCATAAGTTTGTCTTTGGCAGGACAATGAAACCTAACAGTACTAAGGAACATGCTCAACTGTCTATTAAAATTTTAGCAATAAGTCTATTGCCTTTTAAATTAAAAAAAAAAAACTGCTGTAGGTGTATAGTGGAAAAAAAAAAACAAAAAAAAAACATTACCTTCAAGTGTTTGATGGCTTGTTCAGTTACCAACTCTTCTTTTTTATTCCACTCTACAGCACTCATTACACTTGTCCAGACAATTCCAATCATTGTCTGTTCAGAAAGACTTGCTTTCTTCATCTCTTCCTTGCAGTAAGCAATTATCTGTAAAGTCACAGGAAAACAGAGGTCAGGTTAACCACCACAAATATTGGTCTCCCATAAAGGTCTGTTTAAATGATGGAACACTCCAAATAACTTTATAAAGTGACCACAAATACAAAGTCTTCAAAAAAGCTACTAAATTAAATCAAATACCACCATCTGCAGTTAAAACAAGCACTATGATGGCATTGAAATTGGAAAAATAAAATCTTCATGGGCCTTCATGAACACATTGTAAAATGATTGCCCCCTATTAGTCATGAAAGATCAAGTACAAAAGACAGTAACAGTTCAAACGCTTGTTTAAAAAAAAACAAAAAAAACACACCCAGTGCTTCCAAGACTTGGGGTTAAAGGACTGCCCATTTTTAAAATTAAATAACTGATCTGCAAGTTGCCAATTGGATTAACATTCAACAACTATATAATCTTTCATACTAATATGCCAAACTGGCTTAGCAACAGTATACTGGCCATTTAAAAGCAAAAACTTCACACGCGATTGTCACATTTATGATGGGAATCTGTCATTAACTTTGCCCTGGAAACCAGGTTTACCTTTGAAGCAAATGGAGTGAAATAAACCTGACGAAAAGACCCTAACAAGCCTGTTTGTTACAGGATGAAATGCTGTTCATAATTTACAGTAATCTCTCCTCCATCGCGGGGGTTGCATTCCAGAGCCACCCGCGAAATAAGAAAATCCGTGAAGTAGAAACCATATGTTTATATGGTTATTTTTATATTGTCATGCTTGGGTCACAGATTTGCGCAGAAACACAGGAGGTTGTAGAGAGACAGGAACGTTATTCAAACACTGCAAACAAACATTTGTCTTTTTCAAAAGTTTAAACTGTGCTCCACGACAAGACAGAGATGACAGTTCTGTCTCACAATTAAAAGAATGGAAACATATCTTCCTCTTCAAAGGAGTGCCCATCAGGAGCATATAAAGTCACAGAGATAGAGAAAAGCAAACAAATCAATAGGGCTGTTTGGCTTAAGTATGCGAAGCACCGGCACAAAGCTGTTGAAGGCGGCAGCTCACACCCCCTCCGTCAGGAGCAGACAAAGAAAGAGAGAGAGAGAGAGAGAGAGAGTTTGTTTTTCAAGCAAAAATCAATACGTGCCCTTCGAGCTTTTAAGTATGCGAAGCACCCTGCAGCATGTCGTTTCAGGAAGCAGCTGCACAAAAGATAGCAACATGAAGATAATCTTTCAGCATTTTTAGACAAGCGTCCGTATCGTCTAGGTGTGCGAACAGCCCCCCCTGCTCAATCCCCCTACGTCAGGATCAGAGAAAGTCAGCGCAAGAGAGAGACAGAAAAGTAAGTTGGGTAGCTTCTCAGCCATCTGCCAATAGCGTCCCTTGTATGAAATCAAATGGGCAAACCAACTGAGGAAGCATGTACCAGAAATTAAAAGACCTATTGTCCACAGAAATCCACGAACCAGCAAAAAATCCGCGATATAATTTAAATATGCTTACATATAAAATCCGCAATGGAGTGAAACCGCGAAAGGCGAAGCGCGATATTGCGAGGGATTACTGTTATTACATAAACTTTAACATAGGGGATTGGTTTTGAATTAACAAAGTACAAAGGAAAATAATGTTGAAGCATATAAAGAGGCATAAGAAAATAGGAGAATGAAGAAATATAAAGGTTACTAAAAAACATATGCTAACATTAACGGCTCTTCTATTACAAATTTAGGAGCCAGGTATCTCAACTGACAAGTTAAGCCTAGGTTGGCTAGAAATATATACTTCAAGTTTTTCAAGTTGTACTGAAAACTAAAATATATTTCACAGCTTCAGAACTTTGAATATGAATGAAAACCCCAAATTTAAACTTAAAGTCCCAAAAAGCCAACTGACATTTTTTGGTAAATAAAAAAAGGCAAAGCTATATTTTCTTCTCCTGGATGATTGCTATTACTATTGAGGGTTTATAGTAAGATAAAAAAAATAAATCATGATTTCAAAATTTTCAGCCATGACCTCTTATGTTTGGAACAGGCCTTTGGGGGGTGGGTGGGAATTTGTGCAAAACTTCTGAAAGGTAAATTAACAAATCCTGAAAAGATCTGAACAATTTTTAATCTAAAAATATTCCAACTAGAGCAACAGCTGAAAAAGAAAAACTGTAGCATTAGTACCACATAAAAAGAACTCTGTAAAAAATGTTTTTTTGTTGCAAAGACAGGATCCTCAGTTTCAGCATAGAGATTATAAAACAATCACCTCAGAATTCCTGGTTTCTTTCATCACATAAAATTTATTCACTAATCATTTGATCAGTAAACAAAAGCATTGACAATTCAAACTTTATAAAAACAGTACCATATACAGCATATTTTTATTTACATAAACTATATATATATATATATATATATATATATAAAAATATAAAAAAACACTCTGGTACTAACTTGTGAGATTTAGGTTTTAAAATTAGTATGTGGAAAAAAATTAGCTGGTTTAATAAACACCAAAAAAATTTAACTTGCAAATGAAATTAAACTTACAAAATGATGCTAACTTGCACACCACAACAAAAGAAAAAAGTTGTTAGTGTCGTGTACAGCAAAAAAAAAACAAACAAAAAAAAAAAAAGCTTTAAAGCTTTTTTAGCAATCCCACTGACTACTCAGACATGATTATGCTCTTCTGTTAATGCACCACACAAATTACAGATTGCCTCTTGCTTCAAAAAATTATATGAGCTGAGCCATACAAACATTTGGCAAACATGGACACTTCCAAACTACATTTTTTTCTGGAATGAATATATAGAGCAGCTGGTTTAGTCACAGATGTAGACAAGCCCAGGTAAAGATTAGCTAGTTAGAAAATGGAAGGATGATTAGACTGAAAAAAATGTAACCATGTCTGTTACATTTAAGGGGATGCATGTAGAGCATCTGATTCCTTTATTTTCGGCAAAAAAGTTTGGTGCTGTATTTAAGGGATGCATGTAAAGCATCTGTTCCTTTATTTTCCGCAAAAAAGTATGGTGCTGTATTTAAGGGATGCATGTAAAGCATCTGTTCCTTTATTTTCGGCAAAAAAGTATGGTGCTGTATTTAAGGGATGCATGCAAAGCAATCTGTTCCTTTATTTTCGGCAAAAAAGTATGGTGCTGTATTAAAAAGAAAAAATGAAAATGCAACTCACAGCTATTACAAGACAAGGAATTTCTTAGCAATTCATAAAGGGGACAATGACAAAAACCCTTTGGATTTGAAAGATTGTAGTCAGACTTTACTACAGACCACCACTGAAATAAAATCATGCAGCCAACCTAAAGCATTTTGTCAATTTTCTGAACGAACTAAGTGTATCCTGGTACCATCTCTGAAGAATACCCATTTTTGGCCTTATTTCAAAGGCCAGTTCACTCCACAAAGTGGGAAAAATTGTTTAGTAGCATATATAGCCTAGCACTGACAGAGTGGAAGCTTTGGGGCTGTCACTCCTGGCGACGTGGATGCAAACTTGGGAGCATGTTCTGTGCAATAATACTGAAACAAATCTATTTATGTAATGGTATTATACTTTAGCTTCTTGTCAAACAGTCACAAAACAAGTGCCTGGGTTAAACTGAGACACTGAATTACGCTCAAGATAAGGGACAGAAAGCAGCTTGATTAACTTTCTACACAGCTCATATACCGCCATTTACAAGATTATTATTAAGACAGTTAAAATGCATCCAAAACAAAATCACATTCTTGCTTTTCTACTGCTTTAACTCTTTTAGGGCGGATGTCGACTTTTTGTCGACAGGAGGGGTTGAGGGCAAATGTCGACAAAAGTCGATGACAATCAGCTGTTAATGGCGACAAAACTCACTGTCACGTCACAGGCATTCCCTGTGTGCTTGGAGGAATGCTAGACTCGTTGACTCGGCAACTAATTCTTGCGTGTGCGTGAGTTGCGAAATGTAAACAATGGCAAGATGCCATCGACATGTCACAAGGGAGCGAAGCGAGTGCAGAAAACACTCAGCAGACAATGTTTGAGCATTATCACGGAGTCAGGCTCTGATTGTTCAGAATCGGATTTTATTGACAGTGATAAGGAGATCAAGCAAAAGAGTGAGAAGCCGGCATCAGCTGATCGGACACCAGCCGATCCGCTGCCAGCTGAGCGCATTCGCGCAGCCGATGCATCTACGGCAAGGTTTGCGTGGGAGGAATACACAGACATTGATCCGTGGGAGCCGAACTGGCTACCGGACTTCACAAGACTGCATAGCTTGCTGTTGGACACGACAGATTACCAGCCCTCTGGACTACTTCAGGCTGCTCTCTCCTGATGCTGCTTTTCAGCTACGTTCAGACAAGACAAACAGGTAGGCAGAGAAATTTTTTTGAATCGCGGGCTGCGCTTACATCGCATTCTCATTTTTCCAAAGTGGAAACCCACAACAAAAGACGAGATGAAGCGCGCTGTGCATTACAAATAGAGATGGGACAGAACTGGTGATATACTTCAGGGAGCATTGGTCCAAACGTGCTTTGCCCCCTGGGGGCTTTGGACAGGTTATGCAGCGTGATGATAGGTACGTGATGCCGCAAAGTCTTATTCACTTCTGTAATAAACAGAAGCAAATCCCATGGGGTGAGCCAGGCTATAACACCATGCATAAAGTTCAGCCCCTGCTTGACATTGTGGAACCAACATAGAAACAATTTTACCAGCCTGGCTGTGATTTGCCTGTGCATGAATCTATGATAATAAAAGGGACACCTTTTTTCTACAAATATATGCCAGACAAGCCCACAAAGTATGGCATAAAGGACTCTGTACTGGCAGAAGCAAACACTGATTTCTGCCTGAAAGTAATTACATATACAGGAAAGTATTTCTTTCAAAGAGAGAATTGTCCTTTGACAAGTCAGGTTGTGCTTGAGCTGCTTCAGGGCTATGAACATTTGGGTCATGTTGTGTACTTTTGGACAATTTTTATACATGCCCAGAATTGTTCATGGACCTACAGAGCAGAGGAATTGGAGCTTATGGCACAGTGAGGGTGAACAGGAGACACATGGCTTCACAGCTGAAGCCAGACAGGCTGAAGATGAAAAAGAGGCGACAATATGGTTTTCATGTGGGCAGAAAACTTGGTGGCAGTGGCATGGCATGATGGCAAACGGGTGACTTGTCTCTCTACAGTACACACTAACAATATGTGAGAAAGTGCAGCAACAGACAATTGAAAAGTAGGCACCAAAGCAACACATATTGTAAGCAGTGCAATGTGACAGACTGAAATTGGCTGCTTTTGAGCGAGATCAGACTTTGCAGACTTTGCTGTGTAAAATGTATGCGATATGTATGTGAAATCAGAGTATGCAGGCTCATACAACATGCAACACAGTAACATTTGTCAAAAGTAAATTTTTTGTTGACTTGATATGTTAAACAATTGCTTTGTGTTCTTTTTAAAAAAATGTTAGTTTTTGGAAAAATATTCAGCCCTGGAAGAAACAAAAAAAAAAAAAAAAATAGCCCTAAAAGAGTTAATAAAACAGGTTTTGAATGATTCCTCTCCCCCCACAAACAAAAAACACACTCAAACCAACCTACCACACACATAAAACCCAACCTGGTCAGAGTCTTGAGCAAGGTTTGATGCATAGGCCAAGTATAACAAATACATGTTCAGGATGCCGGAGAATGGCAGCATACTATACTGCATGGTGGTCAGAATTGTTACGAGTTTTACTATATTCTGTATATGACAAAATTTTACCTAAATTCAGGGTACATCTGCAATGCACTCAATATGGTGTTAAACATATGTTAATATTGTGCAACAACAAGCAACTTGCTTTTTTGAAAATAAGCATAAAGCTTTTGTTGTTTCAACACTGCAAGGACAAAAAAAAAAAAAAAAAAAAAAAAAAGTTCTGGTACACTTTTGGCAATTAATGTTAAACAATATGCAATAAAACTGAAAATAATGCCAGATACAAACCAAACCATGAAAATAATGCCAGATACAAACCAAACCAGTTAACTAGATGTCAAAGCTCGTGGACATGGTAAGGGAGGCAGTTCACTATGACCTTTACATGGTGACATCTCACAAAATAATCATGTTAGCACACACAAGTAAAGGCTGATTTATTAAGAAGGAACACTTCAATGTATCGGATAAAGTAGACGCTATTTATGAAATGTTATATGCATAGAATTCAGGGGAACTCTAACAAACCCTGTACTAATCTGATATGTTTCAGGAAGGACCAGATACTGCCACACTGCAATCATAAACAGAAAATTTTTAATTCTTTACCAGTGCAATCAATGTGCAAAACACTGAATATTAGTATTCTCTGGCTCCAAATACTCCATTTGAGAGAAGTACACCTGTACTTGCACCACAAAATTGTCAAATGTACACACAAAAAAAAAAAAAAAAAAAAAAAATTAGAAAAGAGGACTCCTAAAATGAACTTCAGTATACTTTGAGAAATTAGGAAAAGTCTTACTAAAAAGTCTTTTAAACACTACTAGTTAGGGAAAGTATACCAAAAATATTAAAAATATAATCATGGCCGAAATTATCGGCACCCCTGGAATTTTCCCAGAAAATGCACCATTTCTCCCAGAAAATTGTTGCAATTACAAATGTTTTGGTATACACGTTTATTTCCTTTATGTGCATTGGAATGACACAAAAAACAAAAAAAAGCCAAGCCAAATCTGACATGTCACACAACTCCAAAAATGGGCCGGACAAAATTGGCACCTTTTCAAAATTGTGGGTAAATCGTTTTATTTCAAGCATATGATGCTCGTTTGAACTCACCTGTGGCAAGAAACAGGTGCTGGCAATAAAGCAATCACACCTGAAGCCAGTTAAAATGGAGAAAAGTTGACTCAACCTTTCTGTTGTGTGTCTGAGTGTGCCACACTAAGCATGGAGAACAGAAAGCAGAGAATTGTCTGAGGACTTGAGAACAAACATTGTGGAAAAATATCAACTCTCTCCAGAGATCTTCATGTTCCTTTGTCCACTGTGCGCAACATAATCAATAAGTGCATAACACATGGCACTGTAGCTAATCTCCCTGGACAGAAGAGAAAAATTGATAAAAGACTGCAACGAAGGATAGTCCGAATAGTGGATAAACAACCCCAAATCAAGCTGTTCTGCAGACTCAGGATGCAACAGTGTCAGCTCGAACTATCCATTGACATCTGAACAAAATGAAACGCTGTGGCAGGAGAGCCAGGAGGACACCACTGCTGACACAGAAACATAGCCAGACTGGAGTTTACCAAAATGTAGTTGAGGAAGCCAAAATCCTTCTGGGCGAACATCTTGTGGACAGATGAGTCCAAGGTAGAGCTTTTTGGTAAAGCTTATCATTCTACTGTTTACAGAAAACGGAATGAGGCCTATGAAGAACACAGTACCTACAGTCAAACATGGTGGAGGTTCTAAGATGTTTTGCTGCCTCTGGCACTGGATGCCTTGACTGTGTGCAAGGCATCATGAAATCTGAAGACCTACCAAAAGATATAGGGGTGCAATGTAGAGCCCAGTGTCAGAAAGCTGGGTCTGCATCAGAGGTCATGGGTGTTCCAGCAGGACAATGACCCCAAATATACCTCTAAAAGCACCCAGAAATGGTTGAAGACAAAGCGCTGGAGAATTCTGAAGTGGCCAGCAAGGAGTCCGGATCTAAATCTGATTATACACTTATGGAGAGATTTCAAAATTGCTGTTGGGAGAAGGCACCCTTCAAATCTGAGAGACCTTGAGCAGTTTGCAAAAGAAGAGTGGTCGGAAATTCCAGTTGAGAGGTGTAACAATCTTGTTGATGGTTATAGGAAGCGCTTGATTTCAGTTATTTTTTTCCCCAAAGGGCGTGCAACCAAATATTAAGTTGAGGGTGCCAATAATTTTATCCAGCCCAGTTTTTGAGTTGTGTGAAATGTCAGATTTGGCTTTTTTTCCCCTCTGTTTTTTTGTGTTGTTCCAATGCACATAAAGGAAATAAATGTGTATACCAAAACATTTGTAATTGCAACAATTTTCTGGGAAAATTCCAGGGGTGGCGATAATTTTGGCCATGACTGTATAAAGTACAAGAGTAAAAAGCCAAAATAAATTACATCTTTAAATGAATCCCCACGGGACATCTGTTCTTGAAGCTCTTTCTGAAGTTCTTTTCGAGCACCTATTGACTGCTGGTTACGGGCAAAATCAGACAACTCCTTCAAACCAGCATCTGTAAAATACTTTGAGAAGTGTTCACAGCTTCGTTTATTAGCAGGAAACAATTCCTATAAGACAAAAGAGAAAGCCTGTTAAATGTCCAATACCTTTTTGCCAGTTATACAAAGTCATGGAGTCAACCAGTAATCTAGTCAAAATGACTTTGAAGCAGTAAACATCAAAACCTGAATAAATCACAACGTCCTAGACAAACAGCACTGTACTGTTCCAATCTATATTCTTCAGGTCACAACAACTTTTTCCAACAATGCTTAACACGAGCATGTCCTGGAGATGTAAAATGGACAACAGGATCAGATTTAAAATAACACACCCTAGACCCCACAGCCCCACTGTGTGACTGTACTATTTTACATCTAACTGACAAGTCTAAATTCAAACAGTGCTTTAAAAATCTGTTGAGTGAGTTTGTCAGTCTCATCTGAACATCACAGATGTCTTGCGAGTTAATGGAATGCCACTGCTTATGGTTAACAAAACTGACACTGCTACAAACTGCCTTTTATGTTTACAAAAAACAGAACTATTTTATCCCCAAAGGGAAATTTGCCTTTTAACAGAAGTTTGTTAAATAAATGGATAGTAAATGCACACTGGAATGACTACAAAACTATCACTGTGAGGCATTATAAGAACAGCAATACGTCAGCATAAAGAAGCCCCAATAAAATTTCTTGATACACTTCTGCTGAATAATTCATTGGTTGAAAGTACTCAAGTGTTAGTGTCAGAGAGAAGATGAGCAAGCACTGTTCATAATGAAATTTAAAAAAAAAAAAAAAAAGTAACTCCTTTGTTCCTAACACCAGGGGTTCCAAAGTGTGTCCCTTTTAATTAGCTTGTTGATTCGGTGGGCTCCTCTCTTGAAGAGATGATACCAGCCCAGCACAGTAAAGCGGAGGAAGAAAAAACACTGGCCAGAGTTAAAGTAGTAAAGGATGTCACTTCCTGCATTAAAGGAACACTGACTCCCAAGGAAAAAATGCATATACACCCACATCTTCCTCGTCGAACTGGTTAATGGCTTTTAGCATAGTGGACATGAAGGGTCGCGTAACCCAGTTATCTAATTGGTGGTAACCCAGTTATCTTACTGGTGGTAATAACCCACAAGCGTGTGAGACTGGAACACTTGTGAATAAACGCTTATGTAAGAACAGGGGTAGTGGCATGGATGAGGAATATGAAGAAATAAGGAGGAAATATGAAGGCCAAAAATGTTTTTAAAAAACTACAGAACACTGACAATTAAAATATGTACTTTATAGGAAGGATGCATTTGAATTTCCAGACTGCAAAAGGAAACCAAAATTTTTTGTTGAAAACCATTTAAATTTAAATATTTTAAAACCAAACACCCATTAACTAAAAAAAGATTTATATTTTTGCCATATTCCCCAAATTTTGGGGTGTGGAGTTCCATAGTATTGTGATCCACTTGCAAACTAAATGACAGCAATTCGAACTCCTTTTGAGAATTAATGGTTAATTAATCTAAATCTGAGTTTCGCTGCTTGATCATGGGTGTTCAAGATCACATTAAGTATATGCACACGATACAAAAATGTGGTAATACTCTAAGGGCAAAATATTTCTGGTCCCAGGCAATTCTGATTAGGGATACCCAACCTATATGTTTAACAAAAAAAAAAAAAAAAACCCACATACTCTCCCCCACTGACCTTCAATTTAATCATCAATTTCATAAAAATGTGTGTATTATGTATTAGTTTCATTAGTTTATTACCTGACCTTACAAGGACCACACTTCTAAAGGAGGGAGGTGGGAGAGGGGAAAAAAAAAAAAAAATTCCAAATATTAATGGATAATTAGTTCTTTGCTACTTTTTCAATACTACCCATTATAAACATTTACCTAATATACCAATATTTAAAAGGTTTTGGAGAACACAGCTTTTCTATTACACTGTCTTGAAATAATCTGACAAAGTATATTACTATATAAAAATTATGGACAAACATTACTGCTTGTCCAGGAAACTACACCTAGGGCTATAGCCCAAGAGTCTTAAATACTAATAGAATGCTGTAACTAGAGAAACTTGCCATTAGTCTATTGTCCATGCCAACTTTTCTAAGGCTGGCAGCAACAGAGTTTATGTCCTTCTCATTGATCCAAGACTTGAACAGTTTTACAGCAAATGCTGCTGACACACCTATTCAGGATGGGGGAGTGGAGAGAAAAATCATAGATTAGTAAACTTTTAGCAAAGCACACCTCAGATAAAAGTACAATTTTACCTTTAACGCAATCTAAAAACTGCAACTTACCTTCTTTAACCAGATTTTCATTAAACAAACTGCTCAAAATGGATGCAGACAAGGTTCCATTCCCAAGGAGAATGCCAGTCAACATCGCCAACTTGTTGCGCTCAGACTCAGTAAAACCCTTCAAAAACAGCAGCAACTAACAAAACAAAGAATTAGTATTTAAGGTTGTCTTCTGTGATATTAGACAACTACTTGATACTAGTAGTAAAATAAATCTCACCTTTTTGACTTCCTCCTCAAATCCTTTCTCCAAGTATTTGTAACGCCTGATTAGCTTGTTAAAAACCTTCAACAAAAGTAAAAATTGCAATAATACTCATTACACACACACAGAGTTGGTCTATAAAGACTCTTGGATGAATACTACCAATACACCACAACCAAGGGAGGAGGGAAAAAAAACAAAACAAAAAAAAAACGGTCTTATAAAATAATTTACTTATTCCTGCCTGAACTATGTAAACAAGAAGTTTTTACCTAGGATAACAAAGCAAATGAACTTTAATGGTGCCATATCAATCTGTTTCAACATTTTATACAAAATCTTCCTGCCTGATCATCTCAGATTTGCTTGCTGAAAATAATGCCACGGTACCTAATAACTAGTGTGAAAAAATGTTAGGCATATAGGTTTCAGTTTGAGACATTGGGCTAAAACAAAAAGAGGGGGTAGGCCAAATTTGTCTTTAGTAGCACTTGTGGCACTCCTTGTGTGATCTGCATGGAGCAACATCTGCTGTTGCCAAGACAAAAACTCTTCCCTATTATTCAGGTAGGACTTAAAACTGGGGCACACTGCCAGAGACACCCAGAACAATCTCCATTCTGGACAGTAAAATATCATGTTCAACAGTAGCAAATACTACACCAAGGCCAAAAAGAATATGCTGGTTTTGCCAGTCTGCTGCCATAAGCCAATTATTAGTTATTCAGAACAGAGCACAATTTTGAAAGCAGACTAAAGGGCTCCATCGGCTCATTACAAGTTAAATAGTTTGTAGCCGGTTTTATTTGTTGAACTGGGCTTAGCAGATTAAAAAAAATACATAAAATGCGTATGAATTTGCTTATGCATTTTTATAAATTGTTTTTAAACAGTTCTGTGATCATAACTAATATGCTTCTAAATTTCATTTCTCTCTCTAGAGAAACAAAGCAGAACTTTACAGTTTAGTAAATGTAAAATGTTATGCCTGGAACCAATTAAATGAGTTGAAAAGCTGAAGCACGAAAAAGTCTATAATTTTCAGCATTTTGTAGATTGGCAAATATGGAACAGTGGTCCAAATATTTCAGAATACTAAAGAACAATCTGAAAATTTTATGCATCTAGAATTAGAAGTTTAAAAAACTTGTGAAAAATTTCCTTAAAGTATAATAACAAATCAGATTGTTAGTTGGGAGGCCTAAGCTGATTTCATGCAGATTTACCCTACTATCCATCTCTATGTAGTGCACATTCTACTCATTTCATGTTTTCATTACCCACAGCAGTTTAACTATAAAAAGGTTACTACAAACGGATCTGGACTGATGGATATGCCACTTCATATGGATCCAAATCTAAATGTCCTCGATTAGATATCTGGAGCTCAATGATCTCAGGCCTAAAAAAGGTCCAACATCTACTTGACCCACTCCAGAAATCACAACTGTGAATCAACTACTGAATTGGGCAAAACCATAACATTACCTTTTAGTAGATAATGTTTCATATGATTCTAAACTTAGTTCACCTTTTTAAAAATGTGAGCAAGCATTTTAAGAATGTGCACTATAATAAGCTGGCATCCAGTTTAGGAGTTATTCCTCCTTACCACTCCTGCAAGAAGCTTTAGCTTCTACAACTTGACTTTAATGCAATATTCTTTCATACCCACAATTTGCCAAAAGTAAACCACAAAGTAAGGATCACATTTAAATCCTTTTAGATGAAATATTAGGGGTTATTAAGTTAAAATCGCTTGACATGCAAAAACCAAACCATATTGCATCTATTTATTTGGGATGCTGCATAACAATGGCCCTTAGCAAGAATAATCTGACATGGGGAATAGCTCCTAAAAATCCATACAGATCCTAGACAAGATGAAAGGACTCCTTTGTCAATCCACTGCAACTCCGCTCATCATTCTAAAAATCATACAAGTGACTTGTGTGGAAACTTTTGATAATTTTTCATAAGCAATTTCAAGATAAAAAATGTAATGTATATTACCAATATAAGCATAAAGCATATTTCATGTACAACTCCACAAATGGTACACTTCAAATATCAGCACTGATGCATTTCCCTATACCAAGTGCTCTACCCACACTGCATCATCCTGGATATTGAAATTATCCTCAAAGAATGAACATAAACATACTTTCCAAACACTATCACTTTAAAACTGTCACCTTTTCCACACCCAGCTGACAGCACTGTTTTCACAATATTTAACTTAGAATTCCCCAAAAAGCTCTGTACTCAAAAAAAAAAAAACAGAACCCTGAAAAACTTCTAAAAAAGTAATTCAGAAATTGTCCTTTAGCTTCTGTGCATACTGTGTTCCTAAACCAGTTATGCTAGTAAAGACAAAAGGCTAATATTCTTTAAATTAATCCATTGTGGATGCTGAAGTCGAAAACAATGGAATACAAAAAAACCAATTTAAAATAAAAAGCAATTTCTTTATTCTTGGCGAGTTAGAGACTGCCGCACCTCCACCCCCACCACCTCCAGCTCAGTGCCACTAACTGGTCAGAACAGACAGCCTGCAGCCTCAATGGAGCTTCCCTCTATATACCTTCTGTGTGTATTAAAACAAAAACAAAATATATGTGGCAGTTCATTTTCAGGTTATACATAAATTAGAATAGCTTACGACTCCCTGAATTGGAATGTGTACATTGCTTCTTTCAGATAAAGTGGTTATCAGAGCACTCAGTTTTAAGAAATATGCTCAATTTTTTTTAAGCAAGAACTCAGAAAGTGTCATGACTTATTTATAATAATCACAGGGTGTTTTCCGTTAGTATGAAGAGGTCCGCATTTTCTCATAAAGGAATGCAAATTAGTCCAATAATTCTGTGCACAAGCTTAATTCTTTTCTACCTAAATGAACAAATGATATAGAAGTAAAAAATCATAGCTCTCTGCAGCATGCTTAATACAAAATACAATCATTGGTATTGGTATTAATCATTTCAGTTAATTTTTTTTTTTTTTTTCTTTATGACTTATTTATAATAATCACAGGGTGTTTTCCGTTAGTATGAAGAGGTCCGCATTTTCTCATAAAGGAATGCAAATTAGTCCAATAATTCTGTGCACAAGCTTAATTCTTTTCTACCTAAATGAACAAATGATATAGAAGTAAAAAATCATAGCTCTCTGCAGCATGCTTAATACAAAATACAATCATTGGTATTGGTATTAATCATTTCAGTTAATTTTTTTTTTTTTTTTTCTTTCTCACCATCCATCCTCTTATCCCATTTATCAGAGAGAATAATTTTAACCAATACATTTTATCAGCATGCTGCAGCATACACCTACATCACTTTAAGGGAAGTCATATATAAGCTAGCTGACATGGACCTCTTTGAAATGTCAGTTACTAGGACAAGGTGACAATATGCAATTTATTTTAACCTAGAGAACCTGAAGAACTGAATTAAACAAATTTTACAGTATAAATCAATTTATACAATACTTTTCTAGTTTTTATGATCAAATCTGATACCTATACACAAATACATTACAAAAGCACCAGAAAGGCTTTGAAATATTTAGGAGTTAACACACTGACAACACTGCCTACCCAAAAGGACAGTACTAAGCTTCCCCCCCCCCCCCCCCACTAAAATATGGCTTACCTGAGCATATGCCTGCATGGTCTCAAGATCCTCCTGTGCGGTAAACACACAGTATTCAGTGCGTGTCAAGTCATCGGACAAACTACCACCTGGAGCTGAAATTGGAGAAGAAATAACTATATCAGCAAAAACTTGGATTATACCCACTGGTACAAAACCCAGGTAGTAATACTATATGTGACCAGCTGGCGGCACTGCTTGTACATATCTTTTTCAGGACCCTATAAAGGGGAGAAGAGAATAATCGTTACAGAGCTAAGCAAAATTCACATATATCAATAGCTCTAAACACCTTCAAGTTTAAACTCAAAACCTGAAATACAACCAAATTCTGCCTTCAAATGCTTCACATATTAACTCAAAATATAAGAATTTCATAGCCTCAAAGTTACCCTTATGAAAGTGGCTCCATCTAAGATCAAAATTTTATTCTTGTCCTAGCATTTAGTTAAACTCAAAATTAACCAGCTATATAAGCAATTTTCTTGACCCACATTTTACAGTGAAGATCATTCTCCAATTTGGCTCCTGTACATCCCTGTGCCAATCACTGATTTAGTCTCGTATACTTGCAATTATATGAATTTAAGAGGACATAGGTTTTTCTGAATAACCAATGTACAGATCTAATATGCTTTCCACATTTGAGGTTAAGACAATACACAACCCTTAATATTAACAATCTAATAGGGAGTAGGGGCCATTCATTCCCTTCAGTACAGCTTTAAATCCTCTTAGCAAGCAGTCACACAAATCCCGTGTCCTGAAGCGTGTGTATTGCAATACAGAACCATTCCAGAAAAGCCTCTGGTTATTTTAGGGACAAACAAGGTGGACATTAGTTTGTGCTCTGATCTCCAGAATGGGGTGCTTTAGGGGGAGATTGAAGGCATTCAAGTTCATATATGCATTTGTGAAACCTATATGCATTGGTGAACATAGCCTATTAGCTACATTAAAAGGTTGGAGACGATGGCACGGACCAAAAAAACAGGAGACATAGCTGGAGGTGGCAAAGTTAAAGACGCTAAATCTTGCATTGGGTGCAATGAGGATGTATAGGTTTAGGAACTAGTAAATTAGAGGGTCAGTTCAGGTTGGATAGTTTAGAGTGGCAAGATAGTGTAACAGAGCAAGATGCAGAGGACAGGAAGATATGGAAAAAGATGATCCATTGTTAAAACCCCTAACTGGAGAAGCCGAAGGAAGATGTGTTTGTGAAGCTACTACTGAATTGGTTTAGCAGTTTGTATTGGGGTTAATTAGCACCCTAAACATTAAAGAATGTTTGCACTCACAGTAAACAATTCCTAGGTTATTGTACAACCATGCACAGAAAGCACCAAATATGGCAACTCCCTATATGACTGCCCCCTCCATTAGTATGTGTTTAACAGCTGGCAACAATCACAGGGAGATAAGGTATGCTATGGCCCTGTTCAAACACAAACCCATCCAGATGCAGAAAATAGTGTGAAAGGACTTATCAGACCACAATGGTTTTTTTATATTTGAGATTTTGTACTCCTTACCCCAGTTAAAGCACCTTTATGCACTGGTCTTGGATACAGTTTCTAACTGGTGACCCTGCTATAAATTCTAGGCCTACCAGTAAGCCCACAGAATCGTAAATCTAAGAATGGGAATTAGTTTCTGTTTCCTCCGATCTTTGGTGCGTCCGGGGAAATGTCACTTAATTAAATAAGCACATCTGTAATAAAGCAGTTTCGTTTTGTGGAGCAGAGATTCCTTTTCCTTTCCTGACACCGACCGCTGGCAGAGTGGAGCACAGCAAGTTTAGTTTACAGGCTGTGTTGTTCGTGTGCCATCCACCGAGTCTGGGAAGCCGCTGGGTTTGAGTTTGGGGCAGTGACGGGCTGTGCGCATGCGTCGCGGTGTGTCCGGAATGAAAAGTGATGGTGGGTGGGAGCATCCTGGTAAAGTTTTTATTGAATTAAATGTAGACATCTGTACTAACATTAACCAATTTATTAAAACAAAAATGGAATTGTAATTGTCACATTATGTAAGTCGAAAATGTCTTTTGAGTTGTTGCCCTTACAAGTAAAACCAATATCGGAGTGGAAAGGTTCACATCAAGTATTCTGGAAAGTAAACATTCCTAAAATGAAAAATAAAAAACAGTTAATCAAATATCTCTTTATAACAACATTTTGAGTAAAGATGGCTTGCTGTTCTTGAAGTAGTTACAACCTTAACGTCACACGAACGACGAACTCTTGAAAAGGCAACATAAAGTTGTCCATGTGCAAATACTGGCTCAGAAAGGTAAATGCCTACTTTGTCCATGGTTCGTTGTTGGGATTTGTTGATGGTCATGGCAAATGCAGCCTTAATGGGAAATTGCCGTCGTTTAAGTTTAAAGGGTAATTCCAGGTCAGAACTTGTAAGGTCAATTCTGGGAATCAAAGCAGTATTGGCAGTATGGGATCCAGGTAGTACCTGTGTCTCGATAACATGTTCTGTCATGGTGTTTACGACTGTGTACCGTTGCATAAACCTTGTTTAATATTAAGGTTTCTTAATAGCATGACTATTGTTCCCACTTTAAGGTTAAGATTGTGTTGTGGCAATCCGGCCGGGTTAATACTGTTTAAATATTCTAATGGGCAATGAAGATGCTCCGTTTCGTTGTCAGAATCAATACTGTCAGTACTTAGGAAGATGTGTGTTTCTCCAGGAAGTAATGGAATCACTTGGTTATTTATGTGGTCTACGTCAATATTCTTTGGACAGAACACAGCTCGGTGCGTCAAATGTGGTATCTGGTCGAATGATATTGATTCACCAAAAACCTCCGTTACCAAGTCGTCGCAGAGAAAGGCGTGAGGAATTTGAATAATATCTGGGTGAAGCTGAAATCCATTGGTAAGGTTTCCATTTCCTAGTTGCAACAACCAATTGGTATATGCTGGATCAGCACACCGCGTGTTCTGTAGTAAGGTTAGTTTCTCAAAGTAATGCCAATTTTCTGCGTATTTCAAACTGGACTGAATAATAGCTGAATGCATGGCGTGCGGAACAGGCAGGCACTGTCGAAAATCTCCTAATAAAAGTACCTTTCCTCCAAATGGAATATCATTATCCATTAACACTCTCAGAAGTCTATCAATGGTATTGAGTATATGACTGGATGCCATCGTACATTCGTCTAAAATCAATAGTTTTGTGAGACGGATCTCATTTGCACCATCACTGTGCATTTTCATTGTTGAAACTGACGTTTCCGTGATTGGAACTGGAAGCTTGAACAAAGAATGACATGTTCGACCATTTATTAACAGATTAGCCGCTACCCCGGTTGTAGTTGAAGCGACAATCAACTGTTTCTTTGCAGAAAAGAAATGTGCAAGTGTTTCATAAAGGTACGTTTTTCGGCTTCCCCCAGGGCCGTCAAGAAAGCAGCACTTGGGTATTGGGCTGTCGTCTCCTGTGGCAAGAAAAATTTTATCAAAAGCAGCAGATTGTAAGGGATTTAAACTGGCAATCATTCTTTGCGCAATGTCTTGCTCTTCCTGAAGATTTATTGCCGCTGAATGCAAATCAGGTAATGAAGGTGGAATATTTGGCAAATTGAAGTTCTGTAACGTATATCCAAGGAGTATGAGAGCAGACTGAATGTTTAAGTGCATAGGCTTCACAGTTGACGCAAGAATCATCGTTTCCATGCAGCTTGTGGCATATGTCTTCTATCATTCCTTCCTTGTTTGTATTCCAGAGGTTCAATGGATCTGATGGGAGCGCTTACAGGTTGTGTTGTTTGGGCACCACCTACTGACTCTGGGAAGCCACCGCATTTGACTCTGGGGCGGGCGCCACGGCGCAGTGCACATTTGCCTCGGTGCGTCTGCCGTGCATAAATTAACTGTGGTTTAGTAATATAGATAAAGCTGACTACATACCATTTTCGGCAAGACTAGGCTACAGATGTGATGACTGACTTCTGTAGCAATTACAGTGAGGAACGTAAGTATTTGAACACCCTGCGATTTTGCAAGTTCTCCCACTTAGAAATTATGGAGGGGTCTGAAATTCACATTGTAGGTGCATTCCCACTGTGAGAGACAATGTAAAAAAAAAAAAAAAAATTCAGGAAATCACATTGTATGATTTGTACAGAATTTATTTGTATTGCACTGCTGCACATAAGTATTTAAACACCTGGCAATCAGCAAGAATTCTGGCTCTCAAAGACCTGTTACTCTGCCTTTAAGAAGTCCACCTCTACTCCACTTAGTAATCTTAATTAGTAGCACCTGTCTGAGCTCTTTAAAGACACCTGTCCACCCCACAGTAAGACTCCAAACTACTACCATGGGCAAGACCACAGAGCTGTCAAAAGACACCAGAGACAAAATTGTGGACCTCCACAAGGTTGGAAAGGGCTACAGGGCAATTGCCAAGCAGCTTGGTAAAAATAGATCAACTGTTGGAGCAATTGTCAGAAAATGGAAGAGGCTAAAGACGACTGTCAGTCTCCCTCGGACTGGGGCTCCATGCAAGATCTCACCTCGTGGGGTATCACAGATGATAAGAAAGGTGAGGAATCAGCCCAGAACTACACAGGCAGTTTCAAAGGTCACTGTCGGTAGAACACTATGCCATCATGGTTTCAAATCACGCATTGCACGGAAGGTTCCCCTGCTCAAGTCATCACTTGTCCAGGCATGGGAGAGAGTCATGTGGTCAGATGAGACCAAAATAGAACTTTTTGGTCTAAACTTCACTCGCCGTGTTTGGAGGAAAAAAGTAGGAGTTGCATCCCAAGAACACCATCCCTACTGTGAAGCATGGGGGTGAAAACATCATGCTTTGGGGGTGCTTTTCTGCGAAGGGGGCAGGACGACTGCACTGTATTAAGGAGAGCATGAATGGGGCCATGTATTGTGAGATTTTGAGCAACAACCTCCTTCCCTCAGTCAGAGCACTGAAGATGGGTCATGGCTGGGTCTTCCAACATGACAATGACCCGAAGCACCCAGCCAGGATAACCAAGGAGTGGCTCTGTAAGAAGCATATCATGGTTCTGGAGTGGCCTAGCCAGTCTCCAGACCTAAATCCAAATCAAAAATCTTTGGAGGGAGCTGAAACTCCGTGTTGCTCAGCGCCAGCCCCGGAACCGGACAGATCTAGAGGATATCTGTGTGGAGGAGTGGGCCAAAATCCCTGTTGCAGTGTGTGCAAACCTGGTCAAGAACTACGGGAAACGTTTGACCTCTGTAATTGCAAACAAAGGCTTCTGTACCAAATATTAACACTGATTTTCTCAGGTGTTCAAATACTTATGTGCAGCAGTGCAATACAAATAAGTTCTGTACAAATCATACAATGTGATTTCCTGATTTTTTTTTTTTTTTTTTTTTTAAACGTTGTCTCTCACAGTGGGAATGCACCTACAATGTGAATTTCAGACCCCTCCATGATTTCTAAGTGGGAGAACTTGCAAAATCGCAGGGTGTTCAAATACTTACGTTCCTCACTGTATATGACATTTAGCAGCAATACTGTAATGCTTCCATCCAATCTGAGCATCGTCTTACAAGCATCATTTCTTTTTAGGGATGCCGTCTGCTTGTTTTTGAAATAACCTGTCATTTTTGAGATCAATGCATGTACAATTCATACAACTGAATACATGGCTTTTCTGGAATTTTGATTCATCTCATGTTGTTGTGAAAATTATTAGCTAAACAAACAGGCTTGATGGACTGAATGGCCTCCTGTCATTTGTCAAATTTATGTTTTTATTAAAATGCCAATTGTCAGACCGCTTAAGCTTTACAATCTAATATGACTCACTTTTGCAGCAACGCTTGCATTTGTGATTTATTTATTTCAAAGTTAAACATTTCCACATAAGCTTTTCTTTAAATTTTGTCCACGGCATTACATCTTATGTTAATAAGGCTTATATTTGCTATCTTTAACAAAAAAAAAAACCTAAGTACATATGTTAGCAAAAACAGTACAATAGCAGAACACAATGAATGAGCAGACTTGGAAAAATTTAAAGTTGCTTTCAACAACCAATTGACAATAGTGCAAAATAAATCTAACCTCAATGAAACCACATCAAAAAATGTAATTTAGCTTAAACTGCCCTAATTGGGGGGTGGGTTCTAAAGAAATGTAATTACTTCATGAGGAAGTAGTACATAAGAACAGTTGTGTCAAATATCTGAAATATTAAAATGTTTGCTTCAATTTAAATGTTTACTCTAAATATTTGATTGTAATAGAAATTTAATTTTTCACACTCAGAATAGTAGGCTACATTAGATCAATAGTAAAGGACCAAAAAGTAAAATTTGTAATCACCGACCTTGAAATAGTCTAAAACAGTACCCCATATGCTTATATTTGACATGTATCATGTTTATCCTTTTGGCTGGCTCTTAGAGGGTTAGGACCACTGGTAAAGAATCAAAATAACAATTATCGTTTATGATCAGCAAACCCCTTTGCCCCTCATATCCATTAGGGAGTGAACCACTTGCGCCAGCTGATGTGTCACACCTTCAACTTCTTCTGATAATTATTGCTGAAGGCATCTATTGGTTTTCTAACTACCTGCACAAAATGGTATACAAAATGGCTACAAAAGGAGGGTTTGAATGTCTAGACGGCCAAAAATTGGACAGTGCACTAAAAAGCTCAACGTCTTGCATAGCTAACTTGCATTGAACGGTACATGAAAAGCCGGGGTTTCTCCAACCCGGTGTGTCGGGAGACCCCGAACCACAAAATGATTTGAAAGTGTCCACAAGTAATTCTTGTGAACACAAAATGCTGAAATTGCCTAATTAATTCTGCACAATTCATTTAAAGAGTTGAATTCAAACGTAAAAACAGTCAACAGCCTATCCATTAACTTATCGAGTTTGATACCCACTGTTACAAATGCTTTTAATAGAATGCGACAATGAAATACTGTATTAGAGTAGTTTGCGAGCGCTTAGATGTTGATACACTTACCCAGCATCCCACCGGCCACCAGGATATCAAAGAGGGTTTCTGCATAGCGGCGATAATCGAGTTTTGCACCTGATGCGTCAAGAAATTTTGCTACTGCTTCCAAATCAGTGCCAGTTTGATTCAGACCTTGGACAATACTTTCCTGAAACTGAGAAGGGTCAAATCTCTCCTTTTCATCTATAGGAGAATAATAATAATAAAAAACACAATCACAAGTTAAAATATACAGGCAAGTTTTTGTAAATACCTATTAATACTACTAAAACCAAAAAAAAATACCTCTTTTCCTAGTTTTAAAACGCTGGCCTGTTAGCGTTGGCTTCTGCTGCTTTTGATTATTCATAAAAGACACCCTAGAACAAGACCACAATAGATTAAATTAAAAATCGAAACATGACTTTCAGTGATATCCTTAAAATCTTTAGTAAACCATAAGCTGTTCAAGTTTAAAAACAAGTTTATTTTGTCATTAACGATGACCATGGTTCCGTACTTAGTTTATGAATGCTGGTTCTAAGACACTCCCTGAATGACGCAGACAACGGCAAGTAACCAACAATGTAGGCGACGTTGGACTGGCCCACCCAGCATCCGCTACAAGGCGCAGTTTCGGCCTGCTTTGTTTCACATAATCATTTAATCATGACGAGTTTTAAAACATTACCAAAAATTGTAGATACTTCTAAAATCACTAACGGATAATAGGAATCCACTGTAACGTTAACGGAAAACGCTCATCAGAGGCAATGAAATGACAAGCAGAAGAACAATAAAATTGCCACAAGTGCACTGGAAGGCCATTTCGATTTTTTTCATCACAACTAGAACCTAAATAAAGCGACATTCCCACTGTCAGGGACACACTCGCGTTGCTTAACATTGTAACAGTCCGTGAAAATAGACTGTTGCAGTTGCAACAGTGTAAATAGAAAGCCTTACAGACATTCATTAACCTTAATAAAGTTTCACAACTGGATTATGTTCTTCACTATCTTTCTCAAGGAAAATCCAGATTTAATTCGTATAGCTGTCGTAATCGGTCTTCTAATTACACGAAATATTAAGTACGACTTTAAAGCGATATAAATTACACGTATAGTGGAAGCGTATAAAGCAAGGCCTATAACCAGTTGAACGCAGAAAACACACGCATGTAAAGTCCCACTTTAGAATGCACACAAAAGTAGCATTGGTCTCATTCCCATAAAAACGAAGTTATTACTCACCGAAATTAAGGCTGATAAAAAAATTACTGAACCTGAAAACACAATACTTCCTCACAACGAACAAGCAACACGCCAAACTCCCACAGCCTAAAGAGATGGATAGCGTGGTCGCGTTGGGGTAATACCATTCCGGCACAGCCAATAGTGAAGGGGTGAAAATGGAAAATAATATGTAAATTACTATTTTAAATGTAACTGAATGCAAACGTTGATTTTTAATATAGAACATAAGGTAATTATTGTACCTTTTATTTTGAATCATGTGAGAAGTATATATTTTTTAAAAATTCATACCCGATCTAAAATGGTTTAGTCGTCGACGCATCGATGAATACGTCACTCCGTTGTTAAAACTAAGGGTGGTGACGTTGACAGTAACTAGTGAGGAAGGGCGCCTCAGAGATGATAGTTTATGTGGGTGTATTTTGAATATCTTTGTCTAAACTTTACAACAATAGATACGCTAGGTTGTATCGGAATGCATTTATCAAACAGCCAAGATCTCTTCTGTACAAGTGCCCTGCTCCCAGCTGCTTTTGTCATTTGACTAACGGATCGCCCAACTAACGGATCGATATGTAGCTTGACCATGACAACATGGGAGAGCCATTGGATACTGGCATTAGTATACTCGGCCGCTTCTATTGCGTTTTTATATTTTTCACTTTAAGTTATATCGACATTGCAGTTGGGGGTGCCTGACACGTCAGGTGCTTTGCTCATTTTTGACTCTTTAGTTTTCTTTTTCTCCACCTTATCCTTTTAACAGTCTTAAAAGTTTGAAAGAAAGAATTGGTTAGCTACACTTGATGTCCTCACAATCAATAAACATATTGTTACTGCATATACTCTGTTGTAATGAATTCAAGAGCTTAACAGTTTTTTAAAACCAACAGAAAAATCAAATGCCAAAACAAGATTCTAACACTCGAGTTATATGCTCTTTTATCATCAGCATAGTCTTGGCAGCTACATGTATGTTTTAAGAAGGTATATGAGCAGGTTCAGAAAAGATTAAATTGCACCAATGCACTAATGCAGCAACATTAAAATTTAGTACTCTTTTATTATATATTTTAAGGTAAATACAAACAAGTGGAAAAATGTTTCCAAAAAACAGGAATGGAGAATTCACACTGTGAAGTACTCAGCAAATGTTTTGTTTCATGTACAAAACAGGGGAAATCGTCACATTAAAGACATCCAGACATTTTTTCTTATAACAACAACAACAACATTTATTTATATAGCATATTTTCATACAAATAATGTAGCTCAAAGTGCTTTACATGATGAAAAAAGACAAAATAAGAATTAAAATAAGACAACACTAATTAACATAGAATAAGAATAAGGTCCGATGGCCAGGGAGGACAGAAAAAACAAAAAAAAAAACTCCAGATGGCTGGAGAAAAAAAATAAAATCTGCAGGGGTACCAGACCATGAGACTGCCCAGCCCCCTCTGGGCATTCTACCTAACATAAATGAACAGTCTTCTTTGTATTTTAGGGTTCTCATGGAAGGACTTGATGATGATGGTAATGTAGACTTCTGCTTTTAATCCATCAATGTACGAACATCATGGTGCTCATGGTGCTGTGATTAGGTGGTGGTGGCGCAGGTATAGACATTAAACAGGTTACATGGAAGAAGAACATGCTACATTGAAGTCTTTGCTCTCTAGAATGTCAATAATATGCTTGTATAGAGGCAACGTTGTTTACTATGTTGAGTTCTGAGGCTAGGGAAGACACAGAAATTAAAGCCATGAACAATTCTCTGACTAAGCCAAAAAGTGAGTCAGAAACCTGATTTTATATACTGTATACTACCTGATAGAAAAGTAATTTTAGTTGACTACCAAATTAGGAGACATAAGAAGAGGTGAACTGCACAAGATTTGGTAAATATCATAGTATGGCACTTTCATGTTTATAATCTCAATGGTGTAATGTAGCATAAAATAATACTAAGTTAACCTTAGCTTATGAGTCCAATCAGTATCACAGGATAGAAAACTGTCATTGACTTTCACAGAGTACACAGAAGGACTGATGCTGGGTTTACCACTGGTGATGCAATAAAGTGTACATTGCAATGTTTGCCTAAACAGGGGCACTCAAAGCCCTTTGTGCCAAAACAACATGCATGAGATACAGTACATATGCAGAGCTTGCTGTATCAGAAAGGTTTTCTCTTTTTTGCTCTTTTCCCCTCCTGTTCACTGGAAAGAGTTAAGAACTGTCTTTAGACTGTATTAAACATTCTGAATGTCAATCAACATCCGGATGCCAGTTTTCAGCTTGCCTTTTGAATTTTATTTAATGAGTATTTATCAATTAGGTTATAATTGTTCAGACTTTTTCTGGGATCAAGAAGAACAGAATATGGTTTGAAATATAGTTTGGGGTAAATATGTTCAGATTCTAATTGTGGCAACCAGACATCTATATTTTTCAAATAGGCAGGCCTATTAGGACAGTGTTTCCCAAACTCGGTCCTGGGGACCCACTGTGGCTGTAGATTTTTGTTCCAACCAGCTTCTGTTTTTAAGTGGACTCCTGGGCTAAATAAGTGAACTGTTATTTCCTAAGTTCTGTGTTTTGGGACAAAATATAGAAATTAGAAAACTAAATTTGGTAAATATATATATATATTAAAATGTACCAAGCAGTTATATGGGAATAATGTATTTTTTGTTCTTTTAACAATATTTACATCTTGATTTTTATTCTACTTGTTCGGGTGTTCTAATTGTTTAATTAATTCATTATTTACTAATTATGTGGGTCTGACACTAAAGTAGTTGTAGCCTTTGATTATTCAGTGTTGTTTGCCTGGGAGTCTGCTCTGCTCATTTTTGTCATTAATAAGATACAACAAAGAGGGAAAACTGCACAGAGAAAGGACAAAATATAATGAAATCAAAAAAGAGAGTTAAGCATTTAAATTTATAGAAAAAGCAGAAATATTTCTAAATGTCTTATAAATGTAAAAATCATCCTGCTGTGCTTTTCTGAATGTAGAATAACAGAAAAAAATACCAGCTAATTAAATGAGCTCAGTGTTATCAGTTGTTGTCACTGATTAGGAATCTGGTTGGAACAAAAACCTGCAGCCACAGTGGACCCCCAGTGACCGAGTTTGGGAAACACTGCATTAGGAGAACTACCCTTTTTTAAACATAACATTTTGAAACTCTGCAGACAGATTGAAAGGTTTGATAATTAGGATTACATGCATTTCTTAGCATCATAGAAACAAATTAAGGGAACACTTAAATCACACATTGGATCTTGATCCACAAAGTATTCAAGTGGAAAATCTTTACTGAGTAATACTGTGTAATTCATTGAGAACAAAACTATGTAACAATGGTCAATGGAAACCAAAATCACCAACCCATTGAGAGCTGGATTCAACATCACACCAAATATCAAACTCAAAAATTGAAATCACATGCTGATCCAACTTGTGTGAATTTCAGCATGGCAACTCATAATGCCGCTTAGTTGTGTGTATGACCCCCACATGCCTGTATGAACTCCCAAAAACAACTGGGCATGCTCCTGATGAGATGGCAGATGGTGTCCTGGGGGCTCTCCCAGAGGTTCTCAATTGGATTCAGGTCTCAGCAATGTGTGGGCCAGTCAATGGCATCAATGCCTTTATCATCCAGGAACTACCCATACACTCTGGCCACAACAAGTCTGGCATTGTCCTGCACCAGGAAGAACCCAGGGCCAACTGCACCAGCGTAAGGTCTGATAATGGCTCTGAGGATTTCAACCTGGTTCCCAAAAGCAACCGGGGTTCTGTAGCCTAGCACATGGAGGTCTGTGCAACCATTCAAGGTATGACTCAGTAGACCATCACTGACCCACCATCAAATCGGTCATGCTGGTTGATGTTGCAGGCTGTATAACGTTCACCACGCTGTCTCCGGACTCTTTCACATCTGTCACATATGCTCGGTGTGAATCTGTTCTCATCAGTGAAGAGAACGGAGTGACAATGGTGGAACTCCCAACTGTGTATTCTCTGGCGAATGCCAACTGAGCTGCACAGTGATGGGCTGTGAGCATAGGTCCCACTAGAGGACACTGGGCTCTTTTGCCACCCTCATAGAATCTGTTTCTGACAGTTTAGTCAGAAACATGGATACCACTAGCCAGCTGGAGGTCATTTTGTAGGGCTCTGGAAGTCCTCCTCCTGTTTCTCCTTGCACTAAGGAGCAGACACCAGTCAGATGCCCTTCTAGCCTTGGGTTGATGCCCTTTAGACTTGAGTGCAGCATTTGACATCATCGATAACAGTATTCTTATAAATCATCTGAATCAATTGGTGGGTCTCTCCGGCAAACGTCTTAAATTGGTTTCAGTCTTACTTAACAGATAGAAAATTCTTTGTTAGTTGTGGTGATTATACTTTGGAGACACAATATATTTTATATGGTGTACCACAAGGATCTGTTCTGGGTCCACTGCTCTTTTCGATTTATAGGCTTCCATTAGGTCAGATTATCTCAAAGCACAAGGGGAGTTATCACAGCTTTGCAGATGTCGCACTGCTGCATTTATCAATAGCGCCTAATGACTCTTGTGCTCTTAGCTGTGTGATCCTGTATCTTACTTGTATTTATGAATTGATGAGCAGTAACTTTCTCAAACTAAATTAGAAGAAAACAGAAATCTTAATTATTAAAACAATGAATAGAGTGAGGATATTAGAAAAAACTTGATATCTTAGGCTTAAAAGTCAAGTTGGAGGTAAAGGATTTAGGGGTAACTATTGACCTGAAACTCTGACCTAAATTTTAAATCACTTATTAATCAAATTACTAGGACTGCATTTTTTCACTTAAGGAAATATAGCAAAAGGTAGACCTCTTATTACTTTACAAGGTGCTGAAAAATTAGTTCATGCATTTGTTTTCAGCCAACTAGATTACTGTAATGCACTCCTTACAGGACTGCCAAATAAAGGCATAATTCGATTATAGTTAGTGCAGAATGCAGCATCAAGAATCTTAACTAGAAAAAGAGAATCTGAGCACATTTCACCAGTTTTAATGTCGATTGGTTACCCGTGTAATTTAGAATAAAATACTACTACTACTACTACTAATGGTTTACAAAGCCTTAAATAATCTCGCTCCATCCTATATTTTGTTATGACTGTCCCCTTACACTCCAAGTTGTATCCTCAAATCTTCAGATGAAGGTCTGCTTATAATTCCAAGAGCCAACCTGAAAAGAAGTGGTGAGGCAGCCTTTTGCTGTTATGCGACTAAAATTGGACTACTTTACCAATAGAAATTCACCAGGCTAATACTGTAGAACAATTTAAAAAAACTGCTAAAAACCCATTATTTTAAAAAAATCTTTTTCATAGCTACATTTTAGTTGTATCCCTATTAGTCTATATGGACATTGAGTTATCATTTTCCTCATCACCTCCACCACCTGATCAAGGTACCATACTGCCCCCCTGCATTTACGCATTGAATGGCGGATGTCCCAGATGTCTACATGACCATCATCATCAAATTCTTCCATGCGAAGCCTGAAAACCACAAGGACATAGAACATCTATGTTAGGTAGAATGCCCAGTGGGAGCTAGGCAATCTTTTGACCTTGGAACCCCTGCATATTTTGTTTTTTGTCTCCAGCCTAACTGGGGTTTTTTTGTTTATTTTTTCTGTCCTCCTGGCCATCCAGCTTTACCATTTTCTTTGTTACATACTGTATAATTATATCGCCATTATTGTTTTTATGTTTATATCTATCTATCTATCTATCTATCTATCTATCTATCTATCTATCTATCTATCTATCTATCTATCTATCTATCTATCTATCTATCTATATTAACTTACTTTTTATTTCTTCTTGTAAAGCACTTTGAGCTACACTGTTTGTATTATAATGTGCTATATAAATAAATGTTGTTGTTGTTGCTGTTCTATGGCCCTGTCCAGCTCTCCATATTTAAAAGTCTGTCTCCTGGTATCTCCTCAGTGTTCTTGAGACTGTGCTGGGTGACACAGCAGACCTTGCACTGGCACATATGGATGTGTCATCCTGGAGCAGCTGAACTACCTATACAACCTGAATCAGCTGCAGGTACCTCCTCATGCTACTGGCAGTGACAAGGACACTAGGAAAATGCAAAGCTAGAGAAGAATCAGTCAGGATGTTGTCTGTGAATTGTCCGTGTCCACCACCTGCAAACCCATTACCTTTTTAGGGGGTTGTCTTGCTGTGCACCTATTGTCACTTTCATTTGCACCAAATTAGGTTAAATTGATTCACAATTGCTTATGCTTCCTAACTGGACAGGATTAAATCTTTGAAGCTTAATTAGACTGTGATAATTTTTTGAGCAGTATATATATGGTCAATCACTATATATGTATAAGTCAGTATTTATAGTATATGTATATAAACTGCTTAAAAAAACTAAAGGGACACTTTGAAAACACATCAGATCTCAATTGGAAAAAAAATCATGCTGGATACGGCCTGAGTAATGTGTTAGGAACGAAAGAATGCCACATTGTTTGATGGAAATGAAAATTATCAACCTACAGAGGGCTGAATTCAAAGACACCCAAAAATCAAAGTGAAAAAATGATGGGCAGGCTAGTACATTTTGCCGATATTTCATTGCAGCAACTCAGAATTGTCCTCAGTAGTTTGTATGGCCCCCTCGTGCCTGTATGCATACCTGACAACGTATGGGCATACTCCTAATGAGATGGTGTCCTGGGGGAATCTCCTCCTAGATCTGGACCAGGGCATCACTTGAGCTCCTGGACAGTCAGAGGTGAAACCTGGAGGTGTTGGATGGACCGAAACATAATGTCCCAGAGGTGTTCTATTGGATTTAGGTCAGGCAAGCATGGGGGCCAGTCAATGATATCAATTCCTTCATTCTCCAGAAACTGCCTGCATACCCTCGCCACATGAGGCTGGGCATTGTCATGCTCCAGGAGAAAGCCAGGACCCACTGCACCTGCATAGGGTCTGACAATGGTTCCAAGGATTTCATCCCGATACCAAATGGCAGTCAAGGTGGTGTTGTCTAGCCTGTAGAGGTCTGTGCATGCCTCCATGGATATGCCTCCCCAGACCATCACTGACCCACCACCAAACTGGTTGTGCTAAACGATGTGACAGGCAGCATAACATTCTCCCTGGCTTCTCCAGACCCTTTCATGTCTGTCACATGTTCTCAGGCTGAGCCTGCTCTCATCTGTGAAAAGTACAGGGCATCAATGTTGGACCTGCCAGTTCTGGTATTCTATGGCAAATGCCAATCGAGCTCCACAGTGCTGGGCAGTTAGCACAGGCCCACTAGAGGACGTCGGGCCCTCAAGCCACCCTCATGAAGTCTGTTTCTGATTGTTTGGTCAGAGACACTCAGACCAGTAGCCTGATGGAGGTCATTTTGTAGGGCTCTGGCAGTGCTCATCCTGTTCCTCCTTGCCCAAAGGACCAGATACCGGTCAGTCCTGCTGATAGGTTAAGGACCTTCTACGGCCCTTTCCAGCTCTCCTAGAGTAACTATCTATCTCCTGGAATCTCGTCCATGCCCTTGAGACTGTGCTTGGAGACACAGCAAACCTTCTGTCAATGGCACATACTGATGTGCCATCCTGGAGAAGTTAGACTACCTGTGCAACCTCTGTAGGTCCAGGTATCGCCTCATGCTACTAGTAGTGACAATGACCGTAGCCAAATGCAAAACTAGTGAATAAACAGTCAGAAAAGATGAGGAGGGAAAAATGCCAGTTGACTCCACCTGTTAAACCATTCCTGTTTTGGAGGTTGTCTCATTGTTGTCTCTCTAGTGCACCTGTTGTTCAGTCAGCTGAAACTGATTAACAAGCCCCTCTGCTACTTAACTGACCAGATCAATAGCCCAGAAGTTTCATTGACTTGATTCTATACTCTGATTAAAAAGTGTTCCTTTAATTTTTTTGAGCAGTGTATATCTATACATATTAATAAAAGGCAAAGCCCTCACTGACTCACTGACTGACTGACTGACTGACTGACTGCTGACTGACTGACTGACTCATCACTAATTCTCGAACTTCCCGTGTAGGTAGAAGGCTGAAATTTGGCAGGCTCATTCCTTACAGCTTACTTACAAAAGTTAGGTAGGTTTCATTTCGAAATTCTACGCATAATGGTCATAACTGGAACATGTTTTTTGTCCATATACTCTAATGGAGGAGGCGGAGTCACGTATCGCGTCATCACGCCTCCTACGTAATCACGTGAACTAAAAACAAGGAAGAGGTTTACAGCACGAGTCAAATGCGGGAACGAAGGTAAATGACGTTAATTTTTGAGTGTCTTTTAATACTGTGTAACCATACATATTAACACATGTGCAATTAACCGTGTGCATTTACGGGGTGATTTCTCAGGCTTAAAAGCTCGCCTTTTACTAAACCGGTAAATGCAGAACTATTTTCAATCATTCTATGATCTGCTTCTCACAACTGAAGGCCACCGTGGCTGATGGTAAATGACGTTAATTTGTTGAGTGTCTTTTAATACTGTGTAAGCATACATATTAACACATGTGCAATTAAACGTGTGCATTTACAGGGTGATTTCTCAGGCTTAAAAGCTCGCCTTTTATCAAACGCGGGAACAAAGGTAAATGACGTTGTTCACTGTCTTTTAATACTTGTAACCATACATATTAACACGTGCAATTAAACGTGTGCAATTTACGGGGTGATTTCTCAGGCTTTAAAAGCTCGCCTTTTACTAAAAAGGTAAATGCAAAACTATTTTCAATCATTCTATGATCTGCTTCTCACAACTGAAGGCACCGTGGCTGATGTTACATCACTTGCTGTCCAACCATAAGCGTTACCTGGCAGGTAACCGGCCACTCACTTCACTCCCTTACGGGAATCGAACCTCTGAGGTTTTCTTTTGTTCTTAATTAAAATTTAAAAGCAATACTTCACCGCTGCTAAGCCCCTCTAGCGCTGACGTCTGAGGTTCGATTACCGTAAGCAAGTGCAGTGAGTGTGTAATTACATTCACGACATTCGTAGTCTGATTCACAATCTGATTGTATGGGTGGTTACCTACCAGGTAACGCTTATAGTTGGCCACCAAGTCAGGTCGAAGTGATCACTCGAGAAAAGGCAGCTTCACAAAAAAACAGATCCTTAACAAACTGTTATTAGTATATTTTCCCTCAATTTAAAAAGGTTTTATTTTCTTCTTAATAAAAATTTAAAAGCGGTACATCGCTGGTGCGAAGTGCGTGGATTTGACCGACTGACACATACAGACATATTCATGAGTGCAGGTACTTCGGAAAGAAAGCACCGTGTAAACCTAAAGTTTAAATTAAGTTCATAGACCTACAAAAGGTTGCCATTTATTTGAGGCAAGATTGCTTTTCTTCTGTACAACTATACATTGCATTCTCAAGAGTGTGCTTGCACGGCTTCGGATATAGATATATATATATATATATATGTATGTATGTCTATATATAAATATGTAAGCTTATAAGTACTGCCTTACTTCTCTTTAAGAAAGGAAGATGTAATGATACTTGATTTAAACGATTCCATGTCTTCCTGGGTTTGCTTAGCTTATTGTCAATATCTTTACACGTTTTTTTAAGACTTATTGACTGAAACGGGCTTTCACGAAAAAGTTAGGGCTTTGCTACAGGATACACCCTCCACAAGTTAAGCAAGTAAAAATAAAATATATATTTCTGTTTTATTTAAACCTTTTAAGTTCGTATGCATAGCCCCATTTGGCTGTTTAATTTTTTTTATCTTTCTTCAGTAATATTTAATCTCCTTAAAGAAAAAAGAACATATCCATTTTACTTTTTTTGTATCTCTTTAGTAATATTTTAGTGTAAAAGGATAACCAGTATTAAAACCTTTTATGTTACTTTATACTGTATATTTATTTTACACAATGTTGAAAAATTAATAAGAAAGCTACATATTTTGGCAGCTGCTGCTTTAATTTTCAATGAAATGAAAAAAGCTCTCCAAGAGAAAACGTCAATGAAGAAGAAACAGTTTACACTATCTAAAAATCAGAAACCCTCATTTATAAAAGTTTGCTGCAGATGACTTAACTGAAAATAAATGAATAGTTCCTATGTGTATAATACATATTTATCTATTTTACTTATGCCTTTATTCAGCAACTTACAACATCTGAGGTACAATTTGTTACATTACTTTTGTTTTTTGCAGCACAGGCAGGTGAAGTGACTTCCTCAGGGTCACACAGTGGTGTCAGTACCAGGATTTGAACTGACAAGCTCCGGGTTTATTGAAATATTACTGAAGAAAGAAGAAAAAACGAAAACGGGCAAATAGGACTATGCATACAGATGTCCATCCATCCATTATCCAACCCGCTATATCCTAAATACAGGAGCCAATAAGTACATATGTATATATACAATATATATATATATATATATATATATATATATATATATATATATATACAGTGGTGTGAAAAACTATTTGCCCCCCTCCTGATTTCTTATTCTTTTGCATGTTTGTCATACAAAATGTTTCTGATCATCAATCACATTTAACCATTAGTCAAATATAACACAAGTAAACACAAAAATGCAGTTTGTAAAATGGTGGTTTTTATTATTTAGGGAGAAAAAAAAATCCAAACCTACATGGCCCTGTGTGAAAAAGTAATTGCCCCCCCTGAACCTAATAACTGGTTGGCCACCCTTAGCAGCAATAACTGCAATCAAACGTTTGCGATAACTTGCAATGAGTCTATTACAGCGCTCTGGAGGAATTTTGGCCCACTAATCTTTGGAAAATTGTTGTAATTCAGCTTTATTTGAGGGTTTTCTAGCATGAACCGCCTTTTTAAGGTCATGCCATAGCATCTCAATTGGATTCAGGTCAGGACTTTGACTAGGCCACTCCAAAGTCTTCATTTTGTTTTTCTTCAGCCATTCAGAGGTGGATT